>NC_036870.1:20196297-20200960 GCF_002910315.2 Salvelinus sp. IW2-2015
ACCAACTAGCCAAATGTATTTAAACTCCGTTTTCACAATTCCTGACATTTAATCCTTGTAAATTCCCTGTCTTAGGTCAGTAGGATCACCACTTTGTTTTAAGAATGTGAAATGTCAGAATAATAGTAGAGAGAATGATTTATTTCAGCTTTTATTTCTTTCATCACATTCCCAGTGGGTCAGAAGTTCACATACACTCAATTATTATTTGGTAGCATTGCCTTTAAATTGTTTAACTTGGGTCAAACGTTTCAGGTAGCCCTCCACAAGCTTCCCACAATAAGTTGGGTGAATTTTGGCCCATTCCTCCTGACAGAGCTGGTGTAACTGAGTCAGGTTGTAGGCCTCCTTGCTCGCAACAATAAGTTGGGTGAATTTTGGCCCATTCCTCCTGACAGAGCTGGTGTAACTGAGTCAAGTTTGTAGGCCTCCTTGCTCGCAAACGCTTTTTCAGTTCTGCCCACAAATTGTCTATGGGATTGAGGTCAGGGCTTTGTGATGGCCACTCCAATACCTTGACTTTGTTGCCCTTAAGCCATTTTGCCACAACTTTGGAAGTATGCTTGGGGTCATTGTCCATTTGAAAGAACCATTTGCGACCAAGTTTTAACTTCCTGACTGATGTCTTGAGATGTTGGTTCATTATATCCATACACATTTTCTTCCTCGTGATGCCATCTATTTTGTGAAGTGCACCAGTCCCTCCTGCAGCAAGCACCCCCACAACATGATGCTGCCACTCCCGTACTTCACGGTTGGGATGTTCTTCGGCTTGCAAGTCTCCCCCTTTTTCCTCCAAACATAACGATGGTTATTATGGCCAAACAGTTCTATTTTTATTTCATCAGACCGGAGGACATTTCTCCAAAAAGTATGATCTTTGTCCCCATGTGCAGTTGCAAAACGTAGTCTGGCTTTTTATGGCGGTTTTGGAGCAGTGGCTTCTTACTTGCTGAGCGGCCTTTCAGGTTATGTCGATATATAGGACTCGTTTTACTGTGGATATAGATAATGTTGTACCTGTATCCTCCAGCATCTTCACAATATCCTTTGCTGTTGTTCTGGGATTGATTTGCACTTTTCGCACGAAAATACGTTATTCTCTAGGAGACAGAACAAGTCTCCTTCCTAAGCGGTATGACGGGTGCGTGGTCCCATGGTGTTTATACTTGCGTACTATTGTTTGTACAGATGAACGTGGTACCTTCAGACGTTTGGAAATTGCTCCCAAGGATGAACCAGACTTGTGGAGGTCTACAATGTTTATGAGGTCTTGGCTGATTTCTTTTGATTTTCCCATGATGTCAAGTAAAGAGGCACTGAGTTTGAAAGTAGACCTTGAAATACATCCACAGGTACACCTCCAATTGACTCAAATTATGTAAATTAGCATATCAGAAGCTTCTAAAGCCATGACATCATTTTCTGGAATTTTCCAAGCTGTTTGAAGGCACAGTCAACTTAGTGTAGCGGCAGCCTTCAGGAGGTGTAGCAGGGATCGAACCAAGACGCAGCGTAGCTCGTGTTCAACATGTTTTTAATAAACAAGACGAAACTGTGAACACTTACAAATAACAAAATAACAAACGTGGCAAACCGAAACAGCCCTATCTGGTGCAGAGAAAACACACAGACAGGAAACAACCACCCACAAAATCCCAACACAAAACAAGCCACCTATATATGATTCCCAATCAGAGACAACACAAAACATCTGCCTCTGATTGAGAACCATTAGGCCAAACATAGAAACAGACAAACTAGACACACAACATAGAATGCCCACCCAGCTCACGTCCTGACCAACACTAAAACAAGCAAAACACACAAGAACTATGGTCAGAACGTGACACTTAGTGTATGTAAACTTCTGATCCACTGGAATTGTGATACAATGAATTATAAGTGAAAGAATCTGTCTGTAAAAAATTGTTGGAAAAATTACTTATGTCATGCACAAAGTAGATGTCCTAACCGACTTGCTATAGTTTGTTAACAAGAAATTTGTGAAGTGGTTGAAAAAACGAGTTTTAATGACTCCAACCTAAGTGTATGTAAACTTCAAACTTCAACTGTACATATAACAGCACAATCCAACCCCTCTTTATTATAAATGCCTTTACCTTCTCTTGTCATCCTCGTCTTTGTCATTTATCTGAGAAGTTGGGTCTTTGTTGTTAGTGGGAGGAGCATCTTCTGTCTGCCCGTTAAACACCCCACTCAGAGGCAAATCTGTCAATCAATAAATTAATCAATACCAGATGTCCTGCTTATTGGTTATTATTGGTGTGTGTGTGTAGTCTGACCTGTTCTTGGCTTCCTGCGTCGTATGGAGGCCTGTACGATGTCAACGCCGTTCTTCGTGTCTCGGTGGCGTTTGCTTCTCTCCTCATTAAACCACACCCCTGACAGTGACCTCAAACGCACTGGGTCTGCCTCTTTCTGCTTCAGGGCCCTGAAGGTTAAACATCATGTTCCCTATATTTAAGCAATAAGGCCCAAGGGTGTGTGGTATATGGCCAATATACCACGGCTAAGGGCTGTTCTCAGTCAAGACGCAACGCGGAGTGCCTGGATAAATCCCTTAGCCGTGGTTATTGCTATTATAAACCGGTTACCAACATAATTAGAGCAGTAAAAATAATTGTTTTGTCATACCTGTGGTATATGGTCTGAAACACCACAGCTGTCAGCCAAACAGCATTCAGGGCTCGAACAACCCAGTTTATTATAATATAATTTATATTACCACTTATTAATGAAGGTTACTTGCAATGACAGTCAGATGTGGTTGTTTTCACAACCAAACTTAGTTGAATGCACTGACTGAGTCATCTTAGAAAAATGGGTCTGATAAATGACTAAAATGTCAAATAAAACAATGTTTAGTTATATGAATCAAGTGCTGGGAAAAAAAAGCTTGCACCCACATTAACAGCCCCTGGGTTTGACAGACCTCTATATTTGGAAAAACGTCACTCAATCAATCAGTCAACTTGATGCCCATAAGGGACCTAAAGGGTTAAATAATAATCACCTCTTACCTTAAACGACCTTCATCACGGGAACGCAGCTCAGAGTCCCTTAGCAACACTTCCAAGATGGAAGACTGCTCTGCCTCTGACAGGTGACTCAGGTCCAACAACTCCCCTTCTCCCTCCATCACCCTGAGAGAGAGAGAACGAGAGAGATTACCTTGTAAAGTACAGTACTACTAGTATGACAGAATGCCTGACACAGGGATCGGTTTACTACGTTTATCAGTTGGCACTTCCTCCTAAAGTGAGGCTATTGTAGAATCTCTATCGTGTGTTTGTACTGTATGGTATGACAGCATGTAAACGGTGGTCTCACCTGGGCGATTAGTGAATGCGCTCAGAGCTTCCGTGTGTTTTTTGAGGTTTGTTTTGCAATCAGGATACAAAGCGCAACATCCGCGGCGCGCGAGCTTTCCACAGTACAACACTTCCCCAACAGCCTGTTTTAACTTGTTAGTAAAAAGTATGTTAGGCACCTGTGACCTCGGTACACACCTTCTAAAAGCAAACATGCAGAATACACATAAAACAAACAGTGCGAGAGAAGGCTACCTGTCCCAACTTGCTCTTAAACTGGAATGAAACTGGTAAAAAGTTTCCAAACACGCTGGGGAAAAAATACAAATAACAGTTCATACTTACATCAATGATGTCCAGTGTTGGTGGATATTTTCTCCAGGAGAAGTTTGGTGTCTGAAAAGTCCAAGCGGTGTGGTGGAACTTGGCGAGGTTGACGCGACACGGTAGACTGTTGAATAAACTCGAACACGCCTTCTCTTTCAGGCAGGATGCAAAACACGAACTGGAGCTAAAAAAATAAATAGCATCAGATAAACCTGCAGGCTATTAGAGTGTTATACGAAGTTTACAACACATTTATATAATGGGATGTTGTAGACACGTAGCCTATACATATGCTTACGCGCATCTTGCTCTTTATTTACGCGAAATCGGTGTAGGCTTAATAATAATCAATAATCGGATCCGACAGGAGCAGTTTGTGTGAGCCGATTAATTTGCTTAGTTGCATTTGCATTAAAAAAACACAGTGTCTCAACTGTGGTGGTCACAACAGCCCAGAACTCTATTCATAATATTTAAATAAACATAGTCAAAGTTTAATTAGTTGCGGAAAAGAGAGGGAAATTGAAGAGGGTGGTAGAGACAAAGCTGATGTGGCTTGCTGTGTGTATATTTTTTGGTACATCATGATAAGTGTTATCAGACAGTATCGTGCTGTGTTTGATAAAAAGGTGTGTGTGTATGTGTGTGTGAAAGAGAAAGAGAGAAATAGTTGTATTTGATAGAGGTTAGAACATTTCCTTCAGAGATATCTGGCCATATGGCTAGGTGGGGTACTTTACAGTAGCTGCCCCACCTTTTAAACACACATAGGTAAGCCTACACAGTCTCAAACACACAGAGAAATCGATACACTTACACAGTCTCACACAAACACAGCTACACCAGTACAGACCGGTGTGTACTGACAGTCTGTGTGGTTTAAAGAGAGAGTGTGTGACTGTGTTTCAGAATGAGAGGGAGAGAGACTGTGTGTGTGTGTGTGTGTGTGTGTGTGTGTGTGTGTGTGTGTGTGTGTGTGTGTGTGTGTGTGTGTGTGTGTG
>NC_036870.1:20202430-20210967 GCF_002910315.2 Salvelinus sp. IW2-2015
CTCTCTCACACACACACACACACTCCTTTTTAACTCACTCTCTCCCTCTTTATTTCTCTCTCTCACACACACACTCACATAAACACCTATTATTTTGCATGATCTTTATTTTCATAAACAACAGAACAGATCCCAGATCCCTCCCTCCTGAATGCAGCTCAAGCCAAACCAGTTCAACAACACAAATTAACGAACATGTTTAAACACGATTGAAAATCATTAGACATTCACATAACTACAACCCTCTAAGACAATACTATTTGCCAACTGTAAATTCAGAAGGCAATTAGGCCAACTGACAGGAAAAAGGGAATACACACACACACATGGGCACACACACACACACACACACACACACAAACAGGAGTTACACAACATAATGGACGGTTAGTCAAACAAACAAAACGACCGACAGGTGCACATCTGGGACACACAAACAAGTATAACACACACACTGGAGTATGGTAGATTGACGTCATACAAAGCATCGTGACAGCATGGTGAGTCACAGCTCCCCCCTCATCCCTCCCTCCATCTTTCACTGTCCTCCTCTTCTCTCTCTCTCCTCTCCTCTCGGCTGGCTGCTCTCTGTGGAGGGGAGAGAGACAGAAAGAGAGACAGAGATTATTGTTCAGCCTATTATATTACTTCAGCTCTCTAGATGTCACTGTGGTGCAAACACACACACACTCTCTCTCTCTCTCAATTTTTGAATTTCAATTTAAGGGCTTTATTGGTATGGGAAACATATGTTAACATTGCCAAAACAAGTGAAGTAGATAATACACAAAAGTGAAATGAACAATACAAATTAACAGTAAACATTACACTCCAAAAGAATAAAGACATTTCAAATGTTATATTATGTGCAAATAGTTAAAGTACATAAGGGAAAATAAATAAACATAAATATGGGTTGCATTTACAATGGTGTTGTTCTTCACTGGTTGCCATTTCCAATCAAATAAAATTTTATTTGTCACATACACAAGGTTAGCAGATGTTAATGCGAGTGTAGCGAAATGCTTGTTCTTCTAGTTCCGACCATGCAGTAATATCTAACAAGTAATCTAACAATTTCACAACAACTACTGTCACGTCCTGACCATAGTTCTTATGTGTGTTGTTTGTTTTAGTGTTGGTCAGGACGTGAGCTGGGTGGGCATTCTATGTTGTGTGTCTAGTTTGTCTGTTTCTGTGTTCAGCCTAATATGGTTCTCAATCAGAGTCAGCTGTCAATCGTTGTCCCTGATTGAGAATCATATATAGGTGGCTTGTTTTGTGTTGGGGATTGTGGGTGGTTGTCTTTTGTCTTTGTGTTCTGCACCAGATAGGACTGTTTTCGGTTTTCACATTTATTGTTTTGTTGTTTGTAGTGTTCACATATTCTTTATTAAATTATGTTGAACACTAGCCGCGCTGCGTTTGGTCCGATTCCTGCTCCTCCTCAGACGAGGAGGAGAACATTCGTTACAGAACCACCCACCAAACTCGGACCAAGCAGCGTAGCTACGGGCAGCAGCGGCAGCAGCAGCAGCAGCAGCAGCGGGACCAGGAGGAATGGACTTGGGAGGATGTGTTGAACGGAAAAGGTTGTTACACATGGGAGGAGATCCTGGCTGGAAGGGATCGCCTTCCATGGGAACAGGTGGAGGCAGCTGCGAAGGGACCAGCGTTAATGAAAGGTACGCGGCTAGCAAGGAAGCCCGAAGGAAGAAACACCAAAGATTTCTTGGGGGGGGGGGGGGGGGGGGGGGGGGGGGGGGGGGAATAAAGGGTCGTGGTGGCGAAGTCAGGTAGGAGACCTGCGCCCACTTCCCAATGCTTACCGTGGGAGAGCGGGAGTACGGGCGACACCGCTGTTTTTGCGAAGAGCGCACGGTGTCTCCTGTACGTGTGTATATGCCGGTCGGTACATTCCGCCACGTATCGGCCGGGCTAAGAGTGAGCATTGAGCCTGGTGCATGAAGCCGGCTTCAAATGTATCTGGCCTCCAGTACGTCTCCTCAGGCCCGGTGGTACATGCACAGCCTTACGCATGGTGTCCCCCCGGTTCGGCCAACACAGGCCAGTCGGGTTATTCACCTCCCGTACTGGCGGGCTACGGGGAAGTATTCAACCAGGTAGGTTGGGCAGCTCGTCTCAAGGGGCCAGTACGCCTACAGCGGTCGGTATATCCGGCGCCACCTTCCGCCCAGCCCAGTACCACCAGTGCCTACAACCAACGCACACGGCTTCCAGTGCGTCTCCAAAAACCCTGTTTTCCTCCTCCACGCACTCGTCCTGTGGTGCGTGTCTCCAACGCCAGTAGTCCAGTGCCGGTCCCACGCACCAGGCCTACTGTGCGCCTTCAGCAGGTGCAGAGTCGCCGTCTGTCAACGCTGCCTGCACTGTGTGCCTGCCCAGCAACGTCTGCAACTGCCTGCCTGCCCAGCGCCATCTGCCACTGCCTGCCTGCCCAGCGCCGTCTGCACTGCTGCCTGCCTCAGCCGCCGTCAGAGCTGCCCGTCTGTCCGAGCCGCAGAGCTGCCGTCTGTCCGAGCCGTCAGAGCCGCCCGTCTGTCCGAGCGTTAGAGCCGTCGTCAAGTCAGGAGCCGCTAGAGCCGTCCGTCAGTCAGGAAGCCGCTAGAGCCTGTCCGTCAGTCAGGAGCCGCCAGAGCCGCCGCCCGTCAGGAGCTGCCAGAAGCCGCCAGCCAGTCCAGGAGCCGCCAGAGCCGCCAGCCCAGTCAGGAGCCGCCAGACGCCGCAGCCATCAGGAGCCGCCAGAGCCGCCAGCCAGTCCAGGCAGCCGCCAGAGCCGCCAGCCAGTCTGGAGCTGCCCAGAGCCGCCAGCCAGTGCATGAGCTCCTTCCAGTCATGAGCTGCTCCAGTCATGAGGCCCTCCAGTCATGGAGCTGCCTCGCCAGCTGAGTCGTGCCGCGTCCAGTCATTAGCTGCCCGCCAGTCATGAGCTGCCCGCCAGTTCATGAGCTGCCCCGCCAGGACGTGACAGTACCCCCCTCCTGAGGTGCGGACTCCGAAACGCACCTCAATAAACCTCAAGGGGAGGGTCTGGGTGGTCCTGCAGTCATGGAGCTGCCCTTCCGTCATGAGCTTGCCCCTCCAGCCGGAGCTGCCCTCAGCCCGGAGCTGCCGCTCAGTCCGGAGCTGCCCCTCAGTTCCGGAGCTATCGCCTCAGTCCGGTGCTGCCCCTCATCCGGAGCTGCCCAGTCGGAGCTGCCCTCTCTGTCCGGAGCTGCCCTCTGTCCGGAGCTGCCCTCTTCCTGCAAGCTACCCCTCTGTCCTGAGCTAACCCTCTGTCCTGAGCTACCTCTCTGTCCTGAGCTAACCTCTCTGTCCTGAGTCAGGAGCCACTAGAGCCGTCCGTCAGTCAGGAAGCCGCTAGAGCCGTCCGTCAGTCAGGAGCCGCCAGAACCGCCCGCCAGTCAGGAGCCGCCAGAGCCGCAGCCAGTCAGGAGCCCGCCAGAGCGCCATCCAGTCAGGACCGCAGAGCCGGCGCATCAGGAGCCGCCAGAGCCGGCCAGCAGTCAGGAGCGCCAAGAGCCGCCAAGCCAGTCAAGAGCCGCCAGAGCCGCCAGCCAGTCAGGAGCTGCAGAGCCGCCAGCCAGTCATGAGCTGCCTTCCAGTCAGGAGCTGCCCTCCAGTCATGAGCTGCCCTCCAGTCATGAGCTCCTCCAGTCATGAGCTGCCCGCCAGTCATGAGCTGCCGCGCAGTCATGAGCTGCCCTCCAGTCTATGAGCTGCCCTCCAGTCATGAGCTGCCCTCCAGTCATGAGCTGCCCTCCAGCCCGGAGCTGCCCCTCACGACCCCTCAAACCGGAGCTGCCCCTCAGTCCGGAGCTGCCCCTCAGTCCGGAGTGCCCCTCAGTCCGGAGCTGCCCCTCAGTCCGGAGCTGCCCTTCAGTCCCGGAGCTGCCTCTCTGTCCGGAGCTGCCCCTCTGTCCGGAGCTGCCCCTCTGTCCTGAGCTGCCCCTCTGTCCTGAGCTACCTCTGTCTGAGCTACTCCTATGTCCTGAGCTACCTCTCTGTCCTGAGCTACCTCTCTGTCCTGAGCTGTCTCATCAATTATGTGGGGACCTTGGTGAGGATTCCTAGGTCAAGGTCGGGGGCGAGGGTCGCCACTCAAGGACGCTAAGGAGGGGGACAAAGACAATGGTGGAGTGGTGTCCTCGTCTGCGCCGGAGCCGCCACCGCGGACAGATGCCCACCCAGACCTCCCCTTGAGGTTTAGGGGTGCGTTCGGAGTCCGCACCTCAGGAGGGGGGTACAGTCACGTCCTGACCAGAGTTATTATGTTGTGTTGTTTGTTTTAGTGTTGGTCAGGACGTGAGCTGGGTGGGCATTCTATGTTTTGTGGTGTCGTAGCATTCTGTCTCTGGTTCGAGCCTAGGTTCTCATAGAAGCTGTCACTCCATGAACTCCACTATTGACGAGTCATCATATAATAAAGCCGCCTGAGCTAGTAAATTGTGTATCGGATGTGATTGGTTCTGATTCGACGTATTGTAGCGCTTTTGTGTGTTTTGTGGGCTTCTGTTTTGTGCTGACCAGATGAGGGAAGACTGGTTGTTCGGTTTTCACATTTATTGTTTTGTATTTTGTAGTGTTTCACTATATGTCTTATTTAACATTTTGGTGAACACTACCGCGCTGCGTTTTTGGTCCTCTCAGCTTCGTCCCAGAAGAAAGCCGTTAACACCAGGAAACGTTGCTCGCAATAGCAAGCTAGCTAACATGTGTTCTTGTTGTTTTTGCCATGGCCCCAATCACTAGTATAGTTGGTTTTGAACCATTTCCCCAACCTGCGTGTCATGACACATCTGTTGGGGATGTACAAACAACACGCGCGTGGCGGTGTAGTCAGCATGTCATTCAAATGTAATGAAATGTTTCTTATTTTTCCAAAATGCAAACTCGTTTTGGCTTTAGTTGTGTTCAATTTGCAGTGTAGAATTATTACAATTTATTCTCCAGCCCCCCCGACCATCAAAACTCCGTCCCAGCGGCTGAATGTAGTTTCCTACCCCTGTCCAATAGCTTTCATGGCCTTGTCAATTACCACCCTTCCTTTGACCCCCAAAGGATGCCCATTAGTGCGGGAAAGGCAGTGTGACCATTAGTCTAACAAGATCAGATGCTGGGAGTACCTAAGAGACTGCTGACCCCTCCTCCACCCACCCACCCCCCACTCCTCCACACACACACACACCCCCCTGGTCTGTAATTTTAATTTCTCCCTACATGCATGTGACAGGACCTTTGTGCCAAGCTGCACGAGTGAGTTGAGTGAGTGGAGTGAGTGAGTGAGTTTAATAAAAAGATTAATACAAATGGTTATACATCGATATCCTCAAACAATAACACTTTTTTTTGTTGTTTTTTACCCCCTTTTTTCTCCCAATTTGATCTTGTCATCATCACTGCAACTCCCCAAAGGGATCGGAGTGGAAGATTTTGAATCATGCGTCCTTCAAAGACCGGCTTTTTAACACCCGCCCTCTTTAACCCACGGAAGGCAGCCGCACAATGTGTAGGAGAAACACCGTTCACTGACGACCCAAGGAGTCGCTAGAGCCGATGAGCAAGTAAAGCCCCCCTGGCCAAACCTCCCTAACCAGGACGACGCTGGTCCAATTCGTGCGCCGCTTATGGGGAACTCCCGATCACGTCGGTTTTGTGACACAGCCCTGGTCGAATCGGGTCTGTAGTGACGCCTCTAAGGCAATTGCGATGAAGTGCCTTAGACGCTGCACCACTCGGGAGGGCCACAATAACTTTCTTTCCAATGCTGACAATGAGCAGAGGCGAGTGTTGGGGGAATTCTAAAAGCTCAGCGTACAAAAGGGAGAAACCAAAGTGAGAAATCGAAAACATAGCAGAGAAAAAGAGTAACATGCACACAGTAAAGACGTATGTAGCGTTACCTTCACACAGTAAGATCAGACTGTAAGCTGTTTACCTCACACAGTAAAGTCAGTACTGTAGCATGTTTTATCTCACTCAGTAAAGACAGTAACTGTAGCTGTTTACCTTCACACAGTAAAGACAGTACTGTAGCTTGTTTTTACTCCCACAGTAAAGTAGTACTGTAGCTGTTTACCTCACACAGTAAAGTAGTACTGTAGCTGTTTACCTCACAACAGTAAAAGTTTAGTACAGTAGCTGTTTCCTCAACACAGTAAAAGACAGTACTGTAGCTGTTTTATCCTACACAGTAAAGACAGTACTGTAGCCGTTTACCCACACAGTAAAGATCAGTACTGTAGCTGTGTACCCACACAGTAAAGTCAGTACGTAGCTGTTTACTCACCAGTAAAGACAGTACTGTCAGCTGTTTACCTCACCCAGTAAAGACAGTCTGGTAGCTCGTTTACCCACTACAGTAAAGTCAGTAATGTAGGCTGTTTACCTCACCCAGTAAAGATAGTACTGTAGCTGTTTACCCCACACAGTAAAGACAGTATGTTAGCGTTTACGCCTACACAGTAGTCCCAGTACTGTGCTGTTTTACCTCACCCAGTAAAGATAGTACTGTAGCTGTTTAACCCCACACATAAAGACGTACTGTAGCTGTTTAACCCACAACAGTAAAGAAAAGTACTGTGCTGTTTCCCCACACAGTAAAGTCAGTACTGGTAGCTTGTTTTACTCACCGCAGTAACATTTACATTTACATTTAAGTCATTTAGGCAGACGCTCTTATCCAGGCGACTTACTGGGCTGTTTACCTCCCACACGTTAAAGACAGTACTGTAGCTGTTTATCCTACACAGTAAAGACAGTATGTAGCCGTTTACCCCACACAGTAAAGACAGTCAACTGTAGCTGTTTACCCCACACAGTAAGTCAGTACTGTAGCTTGTTTACCTCACCCAGTAACGATAGTAACTGTAGCTGTTTTACCCCACACAGTAAACGTACATGTAGCTGTTTACCCCACACAGTAAAGACGTACTTAGCTTGTTTACCCCAACAGTAAAGACGTAATGTAGCTTGTTACCCCAGCAGTAAAGACAGTATGTAGGCTGTTTATCCTACACAGTAAAGGCAGTACTGTAGCTGTTTAACCCCACACAGTAAAAACAGTACTGTAGTGTTTAGCCAACACCAGTAAAGACAGCACTGGTAGCTGTTTTTACGCTCACACAGTAAAGACAGTACTGTAGCTGTTTACCCCCACACAGTAAAGACAGTACTGTAGCTTGTTTACCTCCACAGTAAAGACCAGCACTGTAGCTGGCTGTTTCCTCACACAGTGAAGACAGCACTGTAGCTGTTTAACCTCACACAGTAAAGACAGTCTGTAGCTGGTTTACCCCACACAGTAAGACAGTCCTGTAGCTGTTTCCTCACACAGTAAAGACAGTAAATGTTACTGTTTTAAACCCACGCGTAAAAACAGTACTGTAGCTTGTTTAACTCACACAGTAAAGACAGTAACTGTATTTGTTTAGCTCGCAGTAAAGTCAGTACTGTAGCTGTTTACCTCAAAACAGTAAAGTCAGTACTGTAGTGTTACCTCAACCCAGTAAAGATAGTAGCTGGTAGCTGTTTATCTCACACAGTCCAAGTCAGTACTGTAGTGTTTACCTCACCCGTAAAGATTAGTACTGTAACTGTTTACCCACACAGTAAAGACAGTACTGTAGCTGTTTTTACCCCACAGTAAAAGACAGTACTGTTAGCTGTTTACCCACACAGTAAAGTCAGTAACTGTAAGCTGTTTACCTCACCCAGTAAAGTTATAGTACTGTGCTGTTTCTCACACAGTAAGACAGTACTGTAGCTGTGCATCATGAATGAAGTTGAGGGTAGGAAATTTCTTTTACGGCTGTTTTCTTCCTCAAGACGGTGTTTTTTCAAAGGCATAATTTCCAGTAAGCTACAATTACCTGCTGCAGCAGAATCAAACACACAAAGAGACAGAGAGAGACAAGACGACAGAGAAGACAAGAGAGAGACGATTAGGCTCAACCACCATGGGCGGTTTTAACAATGCTGAGAAAATGACAGGCTTGATATTGGGGCAGCGTGGTGATACTGTAAACGAGACTCTGAATGTGAGCTGATTTCTAACTCACACAGATTACACACAATGTCCAATAATGGAGACTGGATTTTCTTTTGTCTTGAGCTATTTGGCTAATTGCGTTGACAAGATGTGCGGTTGGCAATTATGTTCTCTATTCAAAACGCCTTGAATAGTTTCTAAGCAGTGTGGAATCATCACTGACTTGTGTGTTTCTGTTAATGAAATGCTCTATATAATGGATTGATATTGGCCAGTTATCACAAATTGAGCTGGTTCGTCACTATTTGGGACAGCTGTAGCCAAACAGTGCTTATCTCATATTGGCTACTTCCTGTAGCATATGCCTATTTGATACTCGGTAGAGGTCCTGGGCAATAATGAAAACACAATGATGAACGTATGATACACACACACCACCATGTTGGTACCACGTAGGTGGTGGTTCCAATGTCAACTAATAACGCTAAGGCAAACAACACTGTGTTTTCATTCAGTCTATCAGCAT
>NC_036870.1:20210992-20273986 GCF_002910315.2 Salvelinus sp. IW2-2015
ATAGAGAGACGATCAGCTTAAGCATGGTGTCCCCCCGGTTCGCCAACACAGGCCAGTGCGGGTTATTCCACCTCCCGTACTGGCGGGCTACGGGGAGTATTCAACCAGGTAGGTTGGGCAGGCTCGTGCTCAAGGGGCCAGTCGCCTACAGCGGTCGGTATATCCGGCGCACCTTCCGCCCAGCCCAGTACCACCAGTGCCTAACCACGCACCCGGCTTCCAGTGCGTCTCCAAAACCCTGTTTCCTCCTCCACGCACTCTCCCTGTGGTGCGTGTTCTCCAACGCCATGTAGTCGCAGTGCCGGTCCACGCACAGGCCTACTGTGCGCCTTCAGCAGGTGCAGAGTCGGCCGTCTGTCAAACGCTGCCTGCACTGGTGCTGCCAGCAACGTCTGCAACTGCCTGCCTGCCCAGCGCCATCTGCCACTGCCTGCCTGCCCAGCGCGTCTGCACTGCCTGCCTGCCTCAGCGCCGTCAGAGCTGCCCGTCTGTCCCGAGCCGCAGAGCTGCCCGTCTGTCCCGAGCCGTCAGAGCCGCCCGTCCTGTCCCGAGCCGTTAGAGCCGTCCGTCAGTCAGGAAGCCGCTAGAGCCGTCCGTCAGTCAGGAAAGCCCGCTAGAGCCTGTCCGTCAGTCAGGAGCCGCCAGAAGCCGCCAGCCAGTCAGGAGCTGCCAGAGCCCGCCAGCCAGTCCAGGAGCCGCCAGAGCCGCCAGCCCAGTCAGGAGCCGCCAGACGCCGCAGCCATCAGGAGCCCGCCAGAGCCGCCAGCCAGTCAAGGCGAGGCCGCCAGAGCCGCCCAGCAGTCGGAGCTGCCCAGAAGCCGCCAGCCAGTGCATGAGCTGCCTTCCAGTCATGAGCTGCATCCAGTCCATGAGGCTGCCTCCAGTCATGGCGCCTCGCCAGTCGAGCGGTGCCGCGTCCAGTCATTGAGCTGCCCGCCAGTCATGAGCTGCCCGCCAGTTCATGAGCTGCCCCGCCAGGACGTGAACAGTACCCCCCTCCTGAGGTGCGGACTCCGAACGCACCTCATAAACCTCAAGGGAGGGTCTGGGTGGTCCTGCAGTCATGGAAGCTGCCCTCCAGTCATGAGCTGCCCCTCCAGGCCCGGAGCTGCCCTCAGCCCGGCAGCTGCCCTCAGTCCGGAGCTGCCCCTCAGTCCGGAGCTATCCCTCAGTCCGGAGCTGCCCCTCAGTCCGGAGCTGCCCTCAGTCCGGAGCTCCTCTCTGGTCCGGAGCTGCCGTCTGTCCGGAGCTGCCCCTCTGTCCTGAGATACCCCTCTGTCTGAGCTACCCCTCTGTCCTGAGCTACCTCTCTGTCCTGAGCTATCCTCTCTGTCCTGAGTCAGGAGCCACTAGAGCCGTCCGTCAGTCAGGAAGCCGCTAGAGCCGTCCGTCAGTCAGGAGCCGCCAGAACCGCAGCCAGTCAGGAGCCGCCAGATGCCGCCAGCCAGTAGGAGCCGCCAGAGCGCCATCCAGTCAGGAGCGCCAGAGCCGCCAGCCAGTCAGGAAGCCGCAGAGCCGCCAGCCAGTCAAGGAGCCGCGCAGAGCCGCAGCCAGTCAAGAGCCGCCAGAGCGCCAGCCAGTCAGGAGCTGCAGAGCCGCCAGCCAGTCATGAGCTGCCTTCCAGTCAGGAGCTGCCGCGTCAGCTGCCTCCAGTCATGAGCTGCCCTCCAGTCATGAGCTGCCGCAGTCCATCATGAGCTGCCCGCCAGTCATAGCTGCCCCTCCAGTCATGAGCTGCCCTCCAGTCATGAGCTGCCCTCCAAGTCATGAGCTGCCCTCCAGCCCGGAGCTGCCCTCAAACCGGAGCTGCCCCTCAACCGCCGGAGCTGCCCCTCAGTCCGGAGTGCCCTCATCCGAGCTGCCCCTCAGTCCGGAGCTGCCCCTCAGTCCGGAGCTGCCCTTCAGTCCCGGAGCTGCCTCTCTGTCCGGAGGCTGCCCCTCTGTCCGGAGCTGCCCTCTGTCCTGAGCTGCCCCTCTGTCCTGAGCTACCCCTCTGTCTGAGCTACCCTATGTCCTGAGCTACCTCTCTGTCCTGAGCTACCTCTCTGTCCTGAGCTGTCTCATCAATTATGTGGGGACCTTGGTGAGGATTCCTAGGTCAAGGTCGGGGGCGAGGGTCGCCACTCAAGGACGCTAAGGAGGGGGACAAAGACAATGGTGGAGTGGTGTCCTCGTCTGCGCCGGAGCCGCCACCGCGGACAGATGCCCACCCAGACCTCCCCTTGAGGTTTAGGGGTGCGTTCGGAGTCCGCACCTCAGGAGGGGGGTACAGTCACGTCCTGACCAGAGTTATTATGTGTGTTGTTTGTTTTAGTGTTGGTCAGGACGTGAGCTGGGTGGGCATTCTATGTTGTGTGTCTAGTTTGTCTGTTTCTGTGTTCAGCCTAATATGGTTTCTCAATCAGAGGCAGCTGTCATCATTGTCCCTGATTGAGAATCATATATAGGTGGCTTGTTTTGTGTTGGGATTGTGGGTGGTTGTTTCTGTCTTTGTGTTCTGCACCAGATAGGACTGTTTTCGGTTTTCACATTTATTGTTTTGTTGTTTGTAGTGTTCACATATTCTTTATTAAATTATGTTGAACACTAGCCGCGCTGCGTTTTGGTCCTCTCCTTCATCCCAGGAAGAAAACCATTACAACTACCTTATACACACAAGTGTAAAGGAATGAATAAGAATATGTACATAAAAATATATGGATGAGCGATGGCCGAACGGCATAGGCAAGATGCAGTAGATGGTATAGAGTACAGTATATACATATGAGATGAGTAATGTAGGGTATGTAAACATTATATAAAGTGGCTAGTGATACATTTATTACATCCAATTTTTTATTATTAAAGTGGCTAGAGATGAGTCAGTATGTTGGCAGCAGCCATGCAATGTTAGTGATGGCTGTTAAACAGTCTGATGGCCTTGAGATAGAAGCTGTTTTTCAGTCTCTCAGTCCCAGCTTTGGTGCACATGTACTGACCTCGCCTTCTGGATAATAACGGGGTGAACAGGCAGTGGCTCGGGTGGTTGTCCTTGATGATCTTTTTGGCCTTCCTGTGACATCGGGTAGTGTAGGTGTCCTGGAGGGCAGGTAGTTTGCCCCCGGTGATGCGTTGTGTAGACCTCACTACCCTCTGGAGAGCCTTACGGTTGTGGGCGGAGCAGTTGCCGTACCAGGCGATGATACAGCCCGACAGGATGCTCTTGATTGTGCATCTGTAAAAGTTTGTGAGTGTTTTTGGTTACAAGCCAAATTTCTTCAGCCTCCTGAGGTTGAAGAGGCACTGCTGCGCCTTCTTCACCACGCTGTCTGTGTGGGTGGACCATTTCAGTTTGTCCATGATGTGTACGCTGAGGAACTTAAAACTTTCCACCTTCTCCACTACTGTCCCGTCGATGTGGATAGGGGGCTGCTCCCTCTGCTGTTTCCTGAAGTCCACGATCATCTCCTTTGTTTTGTTGACATTGAGTGTGAGGTTATTTTCCTGACATCACACTCCGAGGACCCTCACCTCCTCCCTGTAGGCCGTCTCGTCGTTGTTGGTAATCAAGCCTACCACTGTAGTGTCGTCTGCAAACTTGATGATTGAGTTGGAGGCGTGCATGGCCACGCAGTCATGGGTGAACAGGGAGTACAGGAGAGGGCTGAGAACGCACCCTTGTGGGGCCCCAGTGTTGAGGATCAGCGGGTTGGAGATGTTGTTTCCTATCCTCACCACCTGGGGGCGGCCCGTCAGGAAGTCCAGGACCCAGTTGCACATAGCAGGGTCGAGACCCAGGGTTAGGGTTTTTAGAATTCTTTGTGGATCTGTGTAATCTGAGGGAAATATGTGTCTCTAATATGGTCATACATTTGGCAGGAGGGTAGGAAGTGCACCTCAGTTTCCACTTCATTTTGTGGGCAGTGTACACATAGCCTGTCTTCTCTTGAGAGCCAGGTCTGTCTACGGCGGTGTCATGACTGTCCTGTGAGGATCTGAATGGGTCAGATCTGATTTGCAATGGATAACTTCAACCAGACCCTCTCTCACCCACAGAGGGGGGAAGGAGGGAACTGGTGGGGGGTTGACAGCCCAGAGAACATCCCTCCCCAAATTCACACAGGAATGTCCCTTTGTTTCACAGACATTTTCCCGCCAAAACTCTAACATGTTCTAAAGCGAATACTGGAACAATATTTCTAACATAGAACGTGGGGAATGGACAGAGGCGATCCAAAGACCACTAATGTCATTTGGTTGTTATTTTGTGATGTCATTAAAAATGTCATGAAAGGAAATATTGTAACTTGAAAAGTAGACACTATATGTGTGAAGTTTCAATCCTCTACGTTGTGTATGAAATAGGAAAAATTATAAAGTGTTTTTGTTTAGAGAGGGATGTGATCTTAGAAACTATAAGAGGAAATTGTTTCTATAACTTTGTACAAGTAAGTAGTCACCACCCCCTTGAGTGAGGTCAGAGAGCGTGTCAGCCTCATGAACCACCCCTTTTGAACAAACTGTATAAAATGATGAGTTAAGAATTAACATATCAGACCAGAAAGACGTTGCGCTGCAGCTCACGTCCAGAGTGGTTCGAACTCTGAAATCTCAACACGAGGTAGAGACGATGAAGTCACCTCCCAGACAATCACTGGTATGGCTGATTAGCTGTCCTAAGTAAAATATCTTGAAAAGCTCATTTAAGTGGGAACATTCTACTACTCTCTTCAAACTACCGTAGTATGCTACTTTCATCACCCCACTGAGAGCCATTGACACGGCTAGCTAGCCTATCTTCAAAGAATCATCTTCCAAAGCAAGTGGAAGTAGAGTGAGCTCTGTAGCTCTGTTCAGGACTACACGACTGGTCGCCAGATACCGGACGACAGCAGAGGAGAACAACAGTAGAAGAGATGGGTGGGGACCCCTTTTGGACAATCAGAGCTTTACAAGCGTACCACAAAAAGGTCCAACACCTTTTCCAAGAAGGCCTGGTTCCATCAGAAATACACAGTGAAACAAGGCATTTACACGTAAATACATTCATGATTTCTTACTCCAAACAGGCGGCGATTTGTGTGCAAAGAATATGATTACTTTGAGAGTAGTTTCTAAAATGTACCAAAATTAAGTGTCTTTATCTCTCGCTCTCTCCATGTCTTTTGTAACAAGCCGGCATATTGTGTCAATCCGCTAGGGATTTGTTTCTAATGTATTAAGTGTGTATGTTTATATTTTAGTTAGCTAGTAAATAAATAATTAAATCAATTTATGTAGTATTGAATCATAAGTAAGGCCGGGTATTTGCAGATGCAAGGAGGATACAAAGTTCTGATTAATAAGTTGACTGTTTATGGATGTGATAGGTAAAGACCTTAAAAGTTCGGGAGATGGTAACTCTTTAAAGAACCGCTCTCGTGGTGATCCCAAATCCTAATGAGTTAATAGTTACATGATTAATTTAATTGGGTAACAATTAAACATAGTTAGTTGATTAGATAAATAACAGTCATCAGATTAAAGAAAGTAAAGTCACGACAGCGGCCTTTCTCAATAGCAAGGCTTTGCTCACTGAATCTATACATAGTCAAAGCTTTACTTAAGTTTGGGTCAGTCACAGTGGTCAGGTATTTTGCCACTGTGTACTCTCTGTTTAGGGCCAAATAGCATTCTAGTTTGCTGTGTTTTTTTGTTAATTCTTTCTAATGTGTCAAGTAATTATCTTTTTGTTTTCTCATTATTTGGTTGGGTCTAATTGTGCTGCTGTCCTGGGGCTCTGTGGGGTCTGTTTGTGAACAGAGCCCCAGGACCAGCTTGCTTAGGGGACTCTTCTCCAGGTTCATCTCTCTGTAGGTAATGGCTTTGTTATGGAAGGTTTGGGAATCGCTTCCTTTTAGGTGGTTGTAGAATTTAACGGCTCTTTTCTGGATTTTGATAATTAGCGGGTATCGGACTATTTCTGCTCTGCATGCATTATTTGGTGTTTTACGTTGTACACAGATTATATTTTAGCAGAATTCTGCATGCAGAGACTCAATTTGGTGTTTGTCCCATTTTGTGAATTGGTGAGCCGACTCCAGACCTCACAACCATGAAGGGCAATGGGTTCTATAAATGATTAAAGTATTTTTTAGCCAGATCATAATTGGTATGTCGAATTCTATGTGTCAGGTGTGCTCCCTCCGGCCTCTAGGTCACCAGGCTGCTCGTTATGGTGCACACTTGTCACCATTGTTACGCACACCTGGTCTCCATCACTTCCCTGATTACCTTCCCTATAAATGTCACTCCCTTTGGTTCCTTCTCCAGGTGTTATTGTTTCTGTTTCATGTCTGTGCGTGGATCTTATTTTGTATTATGTTGTGTTTATTTATTAAAACACTCACTCCCTGAACTTGCTTCCCGGCACTCAGCGAACAATGTTACAAAATAACGTCTCACCTAAGGGAAGCATCAGGGAGTATTTTTTTCCCTTCCCCCCAGCGGGAATGACGTCGGGTCCGGGAACCGCTACAGGCTCTCATATCTCGGACAGATCGCCACGCTCCCCTGCTTCAACCGGCTCATCAGGCTCTCATGCTTCAGCCGGCTCGCCAGGATCCCCTTCCTCAGCCGGTCTGTCAGGTTCCCTCGCATCAGCAGGGGTGACCAGTCCGCTCCTGAACCCCGGGATCATCCCTTTGGTTAGCGTCCTGTGGCTGGAGCCGAACGCGCCGGGGAGGGGGTACCGTCACGTATGCTCTCTCTCCAGGGCTCTAGGTCGCCATGCTCCCGCTTCTCAGCCGGACTGACAGGTTTCCCGCGCCTCAGCAGAGGTGACTGGTCCGCTCCTGATCCCCGGGATCGTCATTTTGGTCGGCGTCCGGCAGCTGGAGTCGCTCGTAGAGGAGGGGGTGCTGTCACGTGTGCTCCCTCTCCGGGTTCTGGTAGTCTTTAATAGTTATTACTTTTGAGCTGAGTTCATGCAGATCTCCTCTAGAGCAGTGATGTTTTGGGGCTGTTGCTGGGCAACACGGACTTTCAACTCCCTCCAAAGATTGTTTCTATGGGGTTTGGATTCTGGAGACTGGCTAGGCCACTCCAGGACCTTGAAATGCTTCTTACGAAGCCACTCCTTCGTTGCCCGGGTGGTGTGTTTGGGATCATTGTCATGCTGAAAGACCCAGCCACGTTTCATCTTCAATGCCCTTGCTGATGGAAGGAGGTTTTCACTCAAAATCTCACGTACATGGCCCATTCATTCTTTCCTTTACACGGATCAGTCGTCCTGGTCCTTAGCAGAAAAACAGCCCCAACAATGATGTCTCCACCCCATGCTTCACAGTAGGTATGGTGTTCTTTGGATGCAACTCAGCATTCTTTGTCCTCCAAACACGACGAGTTGAGTTTTTACCAAAAAGTTATATTTTGGTTTCATCTGACCATATGACATTCTCCAATCTTCTTCTGGATCATCCAATGCTCTCTAGCAAACTTCAGACGGGCCTGGACATGTACTGGCTTAAGTAGGGGACACGTTGGCACTGCAGGATTTGAGTCCCTGGCGGCGTAGTGTGTTACTGATGGTAGGCTTTGTTACTTTGGTCCCAGCTCTCTGCAGGTCATTCACTAGGTCCCCCGTGTGGTTTTGGGATTTTTGCTCACCGTTCTTGTGATTATTGCCCCACGGGGTGAGATCTTGCGTGGAGCCCCAGATCGAGGGAGATTATCAGTGGTCTTGTATGTCTTCCATTTCCTAATAATTGCTCCACAGTTGATTTCTTCAAACCAAGCTGCTTACTATTGCAGATTCAGTCTTCCCAGCCTGGTGCAGGTCTACATTTTGTTTCTGGTGTCCTTTGACAGCTCTTTGGTCTTGGCCATAGTGGAGTTTGGAGTGTGACTGTTTGAGGTTGTGGACAGGTGTCTTTTATACTGATAACAAGTTCAAACAGGTGCCATTAATACAGGTACCGAGTGGAGGACAGAGGAGCCTCTTAAGAAGTTACAGGTCTGTGAGAGCCAGAAATCTTGCTTGTTTGTAGGTGACCAAATACTTATTTTCCACCATAATTTGCAAATAAATTCATTAAAAATCCTACAATGTGATTTTCTGGATTTTTTTCCCTCATTTTGTCTGTCATAGTTGAGTGTACCTATGATGACAATTACAGGCTCTCTCATCTTTTTACGTGGGAGAACTTGCACAATTGGTGGCTGACTAAATACTTTTTTTGCCCCTGTATATGGTGAGGGAGGGGGGGTAGAAGGAGAGATATGGGAAGAGAGAGAGGGGGAAAGGGATGAGTAATAATAGAGAGATCAATAAGAGATGGATGAAGTGATGGAATGCTGAGTTTTAAACTCACCTGAGTCCCCTTCACCTTCTTCCGCTATCTCTATGACTAAAAACACATAAGGAAATGTAATCAATGTTATTGTTTGTTTAGCAAATAGTTTTTACTCACATTGTCTATTTTGTGTGTGTGTGTGTGTGTGTGGTGTGTGTGTGTGTGTGTGTGTGTGTGTTGTGTGTGTGTGGTGTGTGTGTGTGTGTGTGTGGTGTGTGTGTGTGTGTGTGTGTGTGTGTGTGTGTGTGTGTGTGTGTGTGTGTGTGTGTGTGTGTGTGTGTGTGTGTGTGACTCACATGTGCACATGGCTGGGTCGTTTGTCACATTACAGTTCTGAGAATCATCCTGATCGGATACACATCCAGTATCATTACCTACGAGAGAGAGGAGGGAGGGTGTGTGTGTGTAGGTCAGATCCTGACACACTGAATAATTTAATAATCTGGTAAAGACTTGGAGGGTTGTCTTACCTACAGCAAGGGATCCGATTTATATTAAATATGTGTGTGTGTGTGTGTGTGTGTGGTGTGTGTGTGTGTGTGTGTGTGTGTGTGTGTGTGTGTGTGTGTGTGTGTGTGTGTGTGTGTGTGTGTCATGTTCCGAAGACCCTCCAGACACAGCCAGTCAGGTTTAGGGTGGAGTCTCCGACACACAGGTCACATGACCTAGCCTGGGAGCAGTCTATCGGAGGCAACAGTTGTCAATCAATCAGCCAGGGCAGAATAACACAAATAAACCCACTCAGGGCGGACCTCTGCTTTCCTCATAACAGGAATCAATGCGTCATTAAAACCCTAGACATTGAGCTAACCCTAAGCATTGAGCTAAAACCTAGGTTGTTGAGCTAAATACTAGGAATGAGCTAAACTCATTGAGCTAAACCGAGGCAATGAGCTTAAACTCTTGGCATTGAGCTAAACCCTAGGATTTGAGCTAATCCCTAATCAATGAGCTAAAACCTAGGCGTTGAGCTAAAACCTAGGCATTGAGCTAAAACCTAGACATTGAGCTAAACCCAGGAGTTGAGATAAACCCTAGGTATCGAGCTAAAACCTAGGCATTGAGCTAAACCCTGGGCATTGGCTAACCCTAGGATTGAGCTAAACCCTACACATTGAGATAAAACCTAGGTGAAGAGCTAAATCCGAGACATTGAGCTAAATCTGAGACATTGAGCTAAACCCTAGGAATTGAGCTAAACCTAGGTATTGGCTAAACCCTTGCATTGAGCAAAATCCTTGGCATTGAGCTAAACCCTAGGGATTGAGCTAACCCTAGGCAATGAGCTATACCCTAGGTTCTGAGCAAAACCCTAGGCATTGAGCTGTACCCTAGGCATTGAGCTAACCCTGGGCATTGGGCTAACTCATTGAGGTAAACTCATTGAGCTAAACCCTAGGTATTGAGCTAAAACCCTAGAATTGAGCTAAACCCTAGGTATTGAGCTAACCTACACATTGAGCTAAACCTAGGTATTGGGCTAAACCTATATATTGAGCTAAACCCTATACATTGAGCTAAACCTAGGCATTGAGCTAAAACTAGGTATTGAGCTAAACCCTAGATATTGAGCTAAACCCTAGGCATTGAGCTAAATTCTAGATATTGAGCTAAACCTAGTATTGAGCTTAAACCCTAGGATTGAGCTAACTCATTGAGCTAAAACCCTTGGCATTGAGCTAACCCTACGATTGAGCTAATCCCTAAATCATTGAGCTAAATCCAAGGCATTGAGCTAAACCATAGAACATTGAGATAAACCCCAGGAGTTGAGCTAAACCCTAGGCATTGAGCTAAACCCTAGGTATTGAGCTAAACCCTAGGAATTGAGCTAAACCCTAGGATTGAGCTAAACCCTACACTATTGAGATAAAACCTAGGTGAAGAGCTAAATCCGCGACATTGAGCTAAATCTGAGACATTGAGCTAAACCCTAGGAATTGAGCTAAAACCCTAGGTATTGGCTAAACCCTATATATTGAGCTAAACCTTGGCAATTGAGCTAAACCCTAGGCAATTGAGCTAAATCCTAGGCATTGAGCTAAACCCTAGGTATTGAGCTAAACCTAGTATTGAGCTAAACCCTAGGAATTGAGCTAAACCCTAGGATTGAGATAAACGTACACATTGAGATAAAACCTTGGTGAATAAGCTAAATCCGAGACAATATACGCAACCCTATATATTGAGCTAAACCCTAGGCATTGAGCTAAACCCTAGACATTGAGCTAAAACCCTAGGCATTGAGCTAAAACCTAGGTATTAAAGCTAACCTAGGTATTGAGCCTAAACCCTAGCATTGAGCTAAACCCTAGGTATTGAGCTAAAACCCTAGGCATTGAGCTAAACTCATTGGCTAAACCCTAGGCATTGAGCTAAACCCTAGACATTGAGCTAAACCCTAGGCATTGAGCTAAACCCTAGGTATTGAGCTAAAAACCTAGGGTATTGAGGTAAACCCTAGGCATATGAGGCTAAACCCTAGTATTGAGCTAAACCCTAGGCATTGAGCTAAACTCATTGAAGCTAAACCCTACGAATTGAGGCTAATCCTAATCATTGAGCTAAATCAAAGGCATTGAGCTAAACCCTAG
This sequence comes from Salvelinus sp. IW2-2015, assembly GCF_002910315.2. Lineage (NCBI taxonomy): Eukaryota > Metazoa > Chordata > Actinopteri > Salmoniformes > Salmonidae > Salvelinus > Salvelinus sp. IW2-2015. Next base: position 20,221,899 of record NC_036870.1, read on the forward strand.
ACATTGAGTCTAACCTGACATGTGCTAAACCCCAGGAGTTGAGCTAAACCCTAGGCATTGAGATAAAACCTAGGTGAAGAGCTAAATCCGAGACATTGAGCTAAATCTGAGACATTGAGCTAAACCCTAGGAATTGAGCTAAACCCTAGGTATTGGGCTAAACCCTATATTTGAGCTAACCCTAGGCATTGAGCTAAACCCTAGGCATTGAGCTAAACCCCTAGACATTGAGCTAACCCTAGGATTGAGCTAAACCTTAGGTATTGAGCTAAACCCTAGGCATTGAGCTAAACTCATTGAGCTAACACTCATTGAGCTAAATTCTAGATATTGAGCTAAAACCTAGGTATTGAGCAAACCCCTAGCCATTGAGCTAAACTCATTGAGCTAAATTCTAGATATTGAGCTAAATCCTAGGTATTTAGCTAAGCCCTAGGCATTGAGCTAAAAACCTAGGTGTTGACCTAAACCCTAATCATTGATTTTAACCTGTAGGCTTTGAGCTAAACCTTAGGTATTGAGCTAAACCCTAATCATTGAGCTAAACCTGTAGGCTTTGAGCTAAACCATAGGCATTGGGCTAAACCATAGGCTTTGAGCTAAACCCAAGGCATTGAGCTAAACCCAAGGCATTGAGTTAAACTCATTGAGCTAACTTTAGATATTGAGCTAAATCCTAGGTATTTAGCTAAGGCCCTAGGCATTGAGCTATAACCCTAGGCATTGAGCTAAACTCATTGAACTAAACCTTACCTATTGTGCTAAACCCTAGATATTGAGCTGAACCCTATGCATTGAGCTAAACCCTATGCATTGAGCTAAACCCTATGCATTGAGCTAAACTCATTAAGCTAAACCCTAAGAATTTAGCTAAATCCTAGGCTTTGAGATCAACCCTGGGCATTTGGCTAAACCCTAGGCATTGAGATAAACACTAGATATTGCGTTAAACCCAAGTTGTTGAGCTAAACCCAAGTTGTTCAGCTAAACCCTAGGCATTGATCTAAACCCTAGGCATTGAGCTAAACCCTAGGCATTGAGCTAAACCCTAGGGATTGAGCTAAATCCTAGGAATTGAGCTAAACCCTGGGTATTGAGCTAAACCCAAGGTTCTGAGCTAAACCCTAACCACTGAGCTAAACACATTGAGCAAAACCCTCGGAATTTAGCTAAACCCTAGGTATTAAGCTAAACCATTGGAATTGAGCGAAACCCTTGGAATTTAGCTATGCCCAAGGCATTGAGCTAAACCCTAGGCATTGAGCTAAAACCTACGCATTGAGCTAAAACCTAGTTGTTGAGCTAAACCCTAGGCATTGAGTTAAACAATAGGCATTGAGCTAAACCTCAGGCATTGAGCTAAACCCAGGCATTGAGCTAAACCCCAGGGATTGAGCTAAACCCACGGGATTGAGCTAAACTTTAGGCATTGAGCTAAACCCTAGGCTTTGAGCTAAACACAAGGCATTGAGCTAAACCCAAGGCATTGAGCTAAACTCATTGAGCTAAACTCTAGATATTGAGCTAAATCCTAGGTATTTAGCTACGCCCTAGGCATTGAGCTAAACCCTAGGCATTGAGCTAAACTCATTGAACTAAACCTTACCTATTTTGCTAAACCCTAGATATTGAGCTGAACCCTATGCATTGAGCTAAACCCTATGTATTGAGCTAAACTCATTAAGCTAAACCCTGGGCATTGAATTAAAACCTAGGGATTAGGCTAAACCCTAGGTATTGAGCTAAACCCAAGGTATTGAGCTAAACCCTAGGCACTGAGCTAAACCCTAGGCATTGAGCTAAAACCTACGCATTGAGCTAAAACCTAGGTGTTGAGCTAAACCCTAGGCATTGAGTTAAACAATAGGCATTGAGCTAAACCTCAGGCATTGAGCTAAACCCAAGCATTGAGCTAAACCCTAGGGATTGAGCTAAACCCAAGGGATTGAGCTAAACACAAGGCATTGAGCTAAACCCTAGGCTTTGAGCTAAACACAAGGCATTGAGCTAAACCCAAGGCATTGAGCTAAACTCATTGAGCTAAACCCTAGGCATTGAGCTAAATCCTAGGTATTTAGCTAAACCCTAGGTATTTAGCTCAACCCTAGGAATTGAGCTAAACCCTAGGCATTGAGCTAAACTAATTTAGCTAAACTCTAGACATTGAGCTAAATCCTAGGTATTGAGCTAAACCCTAGGCATTGAGCTAAACCCCAAGTATTGACCTAAACCAAAGAAATTGAGCAAAACTCTTGGCATTGAGCTAAACCCTTGGCGTTGAGCTAAACCCTAGGCATTGGGCTAATCCCGAGGCATTGGGCTAAACCCTAGGCATTGAGCTAGTCCCGAGGCAATGAGCTAAACCCTAGGCATTTAGCTAAACTCATTGAGCTAAACCCTACCTATTGATCTAAACCCTAGATATTGAGCAAAACCCTATGCATTGAGCTAAACCCTATGCATTGAGCTAAACCCTAGATATTGAGCTGAACTCTATGCATTGAGCTAAACCATAGACATTGAGCTAAACCCAAGGCATTGAGCTAAACCCCAAGTATTGACCTACACCCCAAAAATTGAGCTAAACCCTTCCTTAGCATTGAGCTAAACCCTTGGCGTTGAGCTAAACTCTTTGAGCTAAACCCTAGCCATCGAGATAAACCCTAGGTTTTGAGCTAAACCCGAGGCAATGAGCTAAGCCCCTGGCATTGAGCTAAAACCTAGGCATTGAGCAAAGCCCTAGGCATTAAGCTAAATTCATTGAGCTAAACCCTAGGTATTGAGCTAAACCCTAGGCATTGAGCTAAACTATAGGCATTGAGCAAAACCCCAGGCATTGAGCTGAAGCCTAGGTATTGAGCTAAACCCTAGGCATTGAGCTAAACTATAGGCATTGAGCAAAACCCTGGGCATTGAGCTAAACCCCAGGCATTGAGGTTAAGCATTGAGCTAAACCCTAGAATTGAGCTAACSCTGGGCGTTAAGCTAAACCTTAGGTATTGAGCTAAAACCTAGTTGTTGAGCTAAAACCTAGGTGTTGAGCTAAACTCATTGAGCTATACTCTAGATATTGAGCTAAATCCTAGGTATTGAGCTAATCCCTAGGCATTGAGCTAAACTCATTGAGCTAAACCCTACGCATTGCGCTAAACCCAAGTTGTTGAGCTAAACCCTAGGCATTGGTCTAAACCCTAATTATTGAGCTAAACCCTAGGCATTGAGCTAAACCCTAGGCATTGAGCTAAGCCCTAGGTATTGAGCTAAACCCAAGGTATTGAGCTAAACCATAGGAACTGAGCTAAGCTCATTGAGGAAAACCCAAGGCATTGAGCTAAACCCTAGGTATTGAACTAAACCCTAGGCATTGAGCTAAAACCTACGCATTGAGCTAAACCCAAGGGATTGAGCTAAACCCAAGGGATTGAGCTAAACTTTAGGCTTTCAGCTAAACCCAAGGCATTGAGCTAATCCCTAGGCATTGAGCAAAAATCATTGAGCTAAAGCCTACGCATTGAGCTAAACCCAAGATATTGAGTTGAACCCTATGCATTGACCTAATCCCTAGGCATTGAGCTAATCCTTATGCATTGAGATAATCCCTAGACATTGAGCTAGACTCATTGAGCTAAACCCTACACATTGAGCTAAACCCTAGATATTGAGGTTAAGCATTGAGCTAAACCCTAGGATTTGAGCTAACCCTGGGCATTAAGCTAAACCCTAGGTATTGAGCTAAACCTAGGTGTTGAGCTAAACTCATTGAGCTATACTCTAGATATTGAGCTAAATCCAAGGTATTGAGCTAATCCCTATGCATTGAGCTAAACTCATTGCGCTAAACCCTACGCATTGAGCTAAACCGTAGATATTGAGCTGAACCCTATGCATTGAGCTAAACCCTAGACATTGAGCTAAACCCCAGGCATTGAGGTAAAGCATTGAGCTAATCCCTAGGAATTGAGCTAACCCTGGGCGTAAAGCTAACCTTAGGTATTGAGATAAACATTTGGCATTGAGCTAAACCCTAGGTATTGAGTTGAACACTAAGCATTTAGCTAAACCCTAGACATTGATTTAAACCCCTGGTATTGAGTTAAACTCATTGAGCTAAACCCTAGGTATTGAGCTAAACCCAAGGCATTGAGCTAAACCCCAAGTGTTGACCTAAACCAAAGAAATTGAGCAAAACCCTTGGCAATGAGCTAAACCCTAGGCGTTGAGCTAAACTCATTGAGCTAAACCCTAGGTATTGAGCTAAATCCTAGGTATTGAGCTAAACCCTAGGCATTGAACAAAGCCCTAGGCATTAAGCTAAATTCATTGATCTAAACCCTAGGTATTGCGCTAAACCCTAGGCAGTGAGCTAAACTTTAGGCATTGAGCAAAACCCTAGGCATTGAGCTTAAGCCTAGGCATTGAGCTAAACCCTAGGCTTGAAGATAAAACCTGGGCATTGAGCTAAACCCCAGGCATTGAGGTTAAGCGTTGAGCTAAATCCAAGAATTGAGCTAACCCTGGGCGTTAACCTAAACCCTAGGTATTGAGATAAACATTAGGCATTGAGCTAAACCCTATGTATTGAGCTAAAACCTAGGTGTTGAGCTAAACTCATTGAGCTATACTCTAGATATTGAGCTAAATCCTAGGTATTGAGCTAAACTTATTGAGCTAAATCCTACGCATTGAGCTAAACCCTAGATATTGAGCTGAACCCTATGCATTGAGCTAAACCCTAGACATTGAGCTAAACCCTAGGTATTGCGCTAAACCTATTGAGCTAAACCCCAGGCATTGAGCTAAAGCCAAGGCATTGAGCTAAACCCCAAGTATTGACCTAAACCAAAGAAATGGAGCTAAACCCTTGGCATTGCGCTAAACCCTGGGCATTGAGCTAAACTCATTGAGCTAAACCCTAGGATTGAGCTAATCCCTATGTATTGAGCTAAACCCTAGGCAATGAGCTAAACCCTTGGCATTGAGCTAAAACCTAGGCATTGGGCAAAGCTCTAGGCATTAAGCTAAATTCATTGAGCTTAACCCTAAGTATTGAGCTTAACCCTAGGCATTGAGCTAATCCCCAGGCATTGAGCTAAAACCTAGGTGTTGAGCTAAACTCATCGAGCTATACTCTAGATATTGAGCTAAATCCTGGGTATTGAGCTAGTCCCTATGCAATGAGCTAAACTCATTGAGCTAAACCCTACGCATTGAGCTAAACCCTGGATATTGAGCTGAACCCTATGCATTGAGCAAAACCGTAGGCATTGTGCTAAACCTTAGGCTTTGAGCTAAATCCTTGTTATTGACCTAATCCCGAGGCATTGAGCTAAACCCTAGGCATTGAGCTAATCCCGGGGCATTGATCTAAACCCTAGGCATTGAGCTAAACTCATTGAGCTAAACCCTACCTATTGAGCTAACCCCTAGATATTGAGCTGAACCCTATGCATTGAGCTAAACCCTATGCATTGAGGTAAATCCTATGCATTGTCCTACACCCTAAACTCATTGAGCTAAACCCTAAATCCATTGAGCTAAACCCTAAATCCATTGAGCTATACCCTAGGCAGTGAGCTAAAACCCCGGGATTGAGATAATTTCATTGAGCTAAACCTTAGGTATTGAGCTAAACCCTTTGCATTAAGTTAGATTAATTGAGCTAAACCCTAGATATTGAGCTAAACCCTAGGCATTAAGCTAAATTCATTGAGCTAAACCCTAGGTATTGAGCTAAACCTTAGGCATTGTGCTAGACCCTAGGCTTTGAGCTAAACCCTAGGAATTGAGCTAATCCCTAGGCATTGAGCTAAACCCTAGGCATTGAGCTAACCCCTAGATATTGAGCTCAATCCTAGGCATTGAGGTAAACCCTAGGCAATGAGCTGAATGCATTGAGCTTCACCCTAGACATTGAGCTAAACCCTAGGCATTGAGCGAAACCCTGGGCATTGAGCTAAATCCTAGGCATTGAGCTAAACCCTAGGCATTGAGCTAAACCCTAGGCGTTGAGCTAAAACCTGGGCATTGAGCTAAACTTCAGGCATTGAGGTTAAGCATTGAGCTAAACCCTAGGTATTGAGATAAACCCTGGGCGTTGAGCTAAACCTTAGGAATTGAGCTAAACCCTAGGCATTGAGCTAACCCTAGGCATTGAGCTAAACCCTAGATATTGAGATAAATCCTAGGCATTGAGCTCAACCCTAGTTATTGAGCTAAACCCTAGTTATTGAGCTAAACCCTGGGCATTGAGCTAAACCATGGGCGTTGACCTAAACCCTGGGCATTGAGCTAAACCCTACGTATTGAGCTTAACCCTAGACATTGAGCTAAATCCTACGCATTGAGTTAAACCCTAGGCCTTGAGCTAAACCCTAGGGATTTAGCTAAACCCCAGTCATTGAGCTAAACCCTAGGCATTGAGCTAAAACTTAGGGATTGAGCTAAACCCTAGGTATTGAGCTAAACCCAAGGTATTGAGCTAAACCCAAGGTATTGAGCTAAACCCTAGGCATTGTGCTAAACCCTAGGCTTTGAGCTAAACCCTAAGAATTGAGCTAATCCCTAGGCATTTAGCTAAACCCTAGGTATTGAGCTAACCCCTAGATATTGAGCCCACCCTAGGCATTGAGCTAAACCCTAGGCATTGAGCTAAACTGATTGAGCTCATCTCTGGGCATTGAGCGAATCCATAGGCATTGAGCTAAACCCTAGGTTTTGAGCTAAAAACTAGGTATTGAGCTAAACCCTAGGCGTTGAGCTAACCTCGTTGAGCTAAGCCCTAGTTGTTGAGCTAAATTCTAGGCATTAAGCTAAACCCTAGGCATTGATATAAACCCTAGGCATTGAGCTAAACCCTATGCATTGAGCTAAACCCTAGGCATTGACCTAAACCCTATGTATTGAGTTAAACCCTGGGCATTGAGCTAAACTCATTGAGCTAAACCCTAGGCATTGAGCATAACCCTTGGTATTGAGCTAAAACCTAGGTGTTGAAATAATCCCTAGTTATTGAGCTAAACCCTTGGAATTGAGCTAAACTCATTGAGCTAAACCCTACCTATTGAGCTAAACCCTAGATACTGAGATAAATCCTATGCATTGAGCTAAACCCTAGTTATTGAGCTAAACCCTAGTTATTGAGCTAAACCCTAGCCATTGAGCTAAACCCTAGCCATTGAGCTAAACCCTGGGAATTGAGCTAAACCCTGGGCGTTGAGCTAAACCCTGGTTATTGAGCTAAACCCTGGGCATTGAGCTAAACCCTACATATTGAGCTAAACCCTAGACATTGAGCTAAATCCTACGCATTGAGCTAAACCCTAGGCCTTGAAATAAACCCTAGGTATTTATCTAAACCCCAGTCATTGAGCTAAACCCTAGACATTGAGCTAAAACCTAGGGATTGAGCTAAACCCTAGGTATTGAGCTAAACCCAAGGTATTGAGCTAAACCCTAGAAATGTATCTAAACCCTGGGCATTGAGCTAAACCCTAGGCATTGTGCTAAACCCTAGGCTTTGAGATAAACCCTAGGAATTGAGCTAATCCCTAGGCATTGAGCTAAACTCTAGGCATTGAGCTAACCCCTAGATATTGAGCTCAATCCTAGGCATTGAACTAAACCCTAGGCATTGAGCTAAACCCTATGTATTGAGTTAAACCCTGGGCATTGAGCTAAACTCATTGAGCTAAACCCTAGGCATTGAGGTAAACTCCTTGAGCTAGACCCTAGGTATTGAGCTAAACCCTAGGTATTGAGCTAAACCCTAGGCATTGAGGTAAACTCATTGACCTAGACCCTAGGTATTGCGCTAAAACCCTAGATATGAGCTAAACCCTAGATTGAGGTAAACTCATTGAGCTAGACCCTAGGTATTGAGCTAAACCCTAGGTATTGAGCTAATCCCTCGGCATTGAGCTAAACACTAGACATTGAGCTAAACTCTAGTTATTGAGCTACACTAGGCATTGAGTGTAACCCTAGCCGTTGAGCTAACCCTAGATATTGAGCTAAACCTAGGCATTGAGGTAAACTCATTGACTAGACCCTAGGTATTGAGCTAAACCCTAGGTATTGAGCTAATCCCTTGGCATTGAGCTAAACACTAGACATTGAGCTAAACTCTAGTTATTGCGCTAAAACCTAGGCATTGAGCTAAACTCATTGAGCTAAACCCTAGGCATTTAGGGGGTCTGAGCATTGTTTGCCAAACTAACAATGTTTAATTTGCTTACACATATCATGTCATTTTAAATGAGATGTCATGAAGAATAGGAGACAAGGGAAGGAGTCGAGGGAAGGTTGGAAACAATACTATAAATGGAAGTGGGGCCAAAAAGAACAGAGGGGCCAAAGTTGAGAATCAGAAAGTTCAAAGGGTGACAGACCACACACACACACACAAACATGCTCACATACATACCTACCTGAAGAGTCCGACTGACAATGAGAGGTGCTCACCACTGAGAGGACCAGCAACGCTGCACCGGGGGCCTTTAGCTCTAACCCTCGCATCCTGACCACTACAGACCAGTTCAGACTAGTACAGACCAGCAAAGACCAGTACAGACAGGTAGAAACCACAGACTAGTCAGAGAAAAACAAAAAAATAGCTTCAGTTCCTCAGGTGGCTTCAAGATGTCAACAGGGATCATAAGATTCTAAACGGTTCCAGAAGGTTCCAGAATGTTTCAGAATATTCCAAATGGAGGACTAAGTACTTTTCAGTTGGTTGTAGATCGCTCCCCTTGCAGAGGACTCAACAAAACATAAATGGGGTTCTAGCTTTAGAAAATATTAAATGAAGAGGAGAGGAGTTATCTGCATTTGGGAAAGAGAGAGACAGGAACCGGTGTAACTCGACCCTAGTCTACTTGGTTACCTAGCCATCCCCCTCCCCTTCCCCTTCCCCACCACCCTGAAACCCACACCACTGAGACAGATTGACACCTTTTTACCTCAGAGCCCCAGGACACACACACATACAAAAGCATGCTCGCAAGCACACACACAGGCACACAAACACACACTTATATGCCGCAACACAGCACACACACAACCAACACACACACACACACACACACACACACACACACACACACACACACACACACACACACACACACACACACACACACACACACACCACACACACACACACACACACACACACACACACACAACACAACACACGCACGCTGTGCCACAAACGCTGATTATCATTCCGACACAGATATTACAGGAACTGTATAGACACTGTCACACAATGACATGTGTATTTTTGTCAAATGCTTATTTATGTGGTGTATATATACAATGGTGTGTTAATTCCTGTCTATACATGTAACGACCGGGGTGTAGTGGGTGAGAAGTCAGGCGCAGGAAGCAGAGAGTTCAGGTTAGTGCTATACTTTTTAATGCACAAAAAACGAAGAACAATACCAACCCCACGAACCAAAGGGCGCACACCAAAACAAATGCCCCAAACGGGAGAACTTAAACAGTCAGCAAAACCCATAAAAATTGAAACCCGTAACACACAGACGTGTACACACGTACACCAAACAATCGCGCACAAACCAGTAGGCGGGCCTGCTGGTCAATAAAGCCTGACTAATCAGCCTAAAACACAAACAGGTGAAACAATACAGAAAGGGGAAAGAAGGGATCAGTAGCAGCTAGTAGGCCGGTGACGACGACCGCCGAGCGCCACCCGAACAGGAAGGGGAGCCACCTTCGGTAGGAGTCGTGACAGTACCCCCCCTGACGTGCGGCTCCCGCAGCGCGCCGACACCGGCCTCGAGGGCGACCCGGAGGGCGAGGCGCAGGGCAATCCGGAAGGAGGCGATGGAAATCCCTCAACAGTGACGGGTCCAAGATGTCCCCCACCGGTACCCAGCACCTCTCCTCCGGACCCTACCCCTCCCAGTCCACGAGGTACTGCAGGCCCCTCACCCGGCGTCTCGAGTCCAGAATGGCCCGTATCGTATACACCGGGGACCCCTCGATGTCCAGAGGGGGCGGGGGGACCTCCGGCACCTCACCGCCCTGCAGGGGACCAGCTATCACCGGCCTGAGGAGAGACACATGAAACGAGGGGTTAATGCGATAATGGGAAGGGAGTTGTAATCTATAACACACCTCGTTTATCCTCCTCAGGACTTTGAAGGGCCCCACACACTGCGGCCCCAGCTTCCGGCAGGGCAAGCGGAGGGATAGGTTTCGGGTCGAGAGCCAGACCCTGTCCCCCGGCACAAACACGGGGGCCTCACTGCGGTGGCGGTCAGCACTCCTCTTCTGCCGTCCACTGGCTTGTTTGAGGGATTCCTGGACGGCTCCAGGTCTCCTTGGAGCGCTGTACCCACTCCTCCACCACAGGAGCCTCGGTCTGACTCGAATGCCAAGGTGCCAGGACCGGCTGGTAGCCCAACACACACTGTAATGGTGATAGGTTCGTTGAGGAGTGACGGAGTGAGTTCTGGGCCAACTCCGCCCATGGGACGTACCTAGACCACTCCCCTGGCCGGTCCTGGCAATACGACCTCAGAAACCTACCCACCTCCTGGTTCACTCTCTCCACCTGCCCATTACTCTCGGGGTGATAACCGGAGGTCAGGCTGACCGAGACCCCCAGATGCTCCATAAACGCCCTCCATACCCGGGACGTGAACTGGGGACCCCGATCAGAGACGATGTCCTCCGGCACCCCGTAGTGCCGGAAGACGTGGGTAAATAGCGCCTCCGCAGTCTGTAGGGCTGTAGGGAGACCGGGCAACGGGAGGAAACGACAGGACTTAGAAAACCGATCCACAACAAGACCGTAGTGTTCCCCTGACCGTAATGGTCGGCTATCTAGGGAGTGCACGGGGAAGGGGGAATCTATCGGCACTAACGGAACACCCAGCTTAATGGCGAGTCCGCGATCCATAAAGTTCCCAGCTGCGCCTGAATCGATTAGCGCCTTATGCTGGGAAGAGGGAAAAAAGTCAAGGAAAAAAATCAAGACAAACATGTGACCAACAGGGGGTTCTGAGTGAGTTTGGTGCTGACTCACCTGGGGTGACCGAGAAGTGTTCCGCCTGCCCTCTCGACTCCCAGAGGGGCCCCCCCCAGCACCGATCGGCCGTGTGTCCTCTCCGACCACAGCTGGTGCAGGAGGAGCCTCCTCCTCCGGTACCGCTCGGCACGGCCCCCCCCCTCACTCCATAGGAATGGGAGCGGGAGTGCTAGGCGGTGGAACGGACAGGACCCTCTCCGAACGCCCGCGAGCAGCCAGCAGATTGTCCAGCCGGATAGACATGTCTATTAGTTCGTCCAGGGAGAGAGCGGCGTCCCGACACGCTAGCTCCCTGCGGACGTCCTCCCGGAGACTACAGTGGTCTATCAGGGCCCTGTCGCTCCACCCAGCCCCAGCGGCCAAGGTCCGGAACTCCAACGCGAAATCCTGCGCGCTCCTCTTCTCCTGCCTAAGATGAAACAGTCGCTCACCTGGGTAGTGCTCCTTCGCCGAGTCTAGACCGCGTTGGCCCACTCCAGAGCACGACCCGTCAGGCAGGAGACGAGGACACTCACACTCTCCTCTCCCGATGGAGTTGGCCTCATGGTCGCCAGGTACAGTTCAAGTTGGAGCAAAAACCCCTGGCACCCAGCCGCTGCTCCATCATAATCCCTCGGGAGCGCAAGATGGAGAGCGCCGGAGCCGGACGCGGAGGGAGGAGAAGGTGGATCCATCGATGGAGGAACCGGAGGGGCAGAGAGGAGACCACTCCTCTCCCATCGGTCCATTCTCTCCATCATTTGATCCATCGCCGATCCTATCCGATGGAGAACGGTGGTGTGATGGAGGACACGTTCCTCCATCGATGGAAGGGGGTTGGCAGCTGCTCCTGCTGACTCCATGAAGGTGCGGATTCTGTAACGACCGGGGTGTAGTGGGTGAGAAGTCAGGCGCAGGAAGCAGAGAGTTCAGGTTAGTGCTATACTTTTTTATGCACAAAAAACTATGAACATAAGCCAACCCCCCGAACCAAAGGGCGCACACCAAAACAAGTGCCCCAAACACGGGGAACTTAAACAGTCCAGCAAAACCCATAAAAATGGGGAACCCGTAACACACAGACGTGTACACACGTACACGAAACAATCGTCTACACCAGTAGGCGGGCCTGCTGGTAAATAAAGCCTGACTAATCAGCCTAAAACACAAACAGGTGAAACCAATAAACAGAAAGGGGAAAAAGGGATCACTGGCAGCTAGTAGGCCGGTGACGACGACCGCCGAGCGCCACCCGAACAGGAAGGGGAGCCACCTTCGGTAGGAGTCGTGACAATACATTGCTTTCTAACTGTATAATTAACATGTTGATTGACACACGCACATTGCAATGAATAATGCTTTAAGTCAATAAACTAGGCAACTTCAGTTCGTGCTAAATACGGCTGCTAGAATCCTGACTAGAATCCTGACTAGAACCCAAAAAATTGATCATATTACTCCAGTGCTAGCCTCCCTACACTGGCTTCCTTAAGCGAGCGGCTGATTTCAAGGTTTTTATGCTAACTACAAAGCTTACATGGGCTTTGCTCCTACCTAGTCTTTCCAATTTGGTCCTGCCGTACATACCTACAAGTACGCTACGGTCACAAGACGCAGGCCTCCAATTGTCCATAAATTTCTAAAGCAAACAGCTGAGGCAGGGCTTTCTCTATGAGCTCCATTTTATGGAATGGTCTGTCTACCATGTGAGAGACGCAGACTCAGTCTCACCTTTAAGTTCTTTACTGAAGACTCATCTCTCAGTGGGTCATATGATTGAGTGTAGTCTGCCCAGGAGTGTGAAGGTGAACGGAAAGGCTCTGGAGCAACGAACCGCCCTTGCTGTCTCTGCCTGGCCGGTTCCCTCTCCTCCACTTGGGATTCTCTGCCTCTAAGCCTTTTACAGGTGGCTGATCACTGGCTTACTCGGTGCTCTTTCATGCCGTCCCTAGGAGGCGGTGCGTCATTTGAGTGGGTTTGAGTCACTGACGTGATCTTCCTGTCTGGGTTGCGCCCCCCCTTTGGGTTGTACCGTGGCGGAGATCTTTGGGCTATACTCGGCCTTGTCTCAGTTTGTAAGTTGGTGGTTGAAGATATCCTCTAGTGGTATGGGGGGCTGTGCTTTGGCAAAGTGGGTGGGTTATATCCTACTTGTTTGGCCCTGTCCGGGGTATCATCGGATGGGGCCACAGTGTCTCCTGACCCCTCCTTGTCTCAGCTCCAGTATTTATGCTGCAGTAGTTTATGTGTCGGGGGGCTAGGGTCAGTTTGTTTATATCTGAGTACTTCTCCGTTATCCTGTGTCCTGTGTGAATTTAAGTATGCTCTCTCTAATTCTCTCTTTCTCTCTTTCTTTCTTCTTTCTCTCTCTCGGAGGACCTGACCCTAGGACCATGCTCAGGACTACCTGGCATGAATGACCCTTGCTTGTCCCCAGTCCACCTGGCCGTGCTGCTGCTCCAGTTTCAACTGTCCTGCCTGCGGCTGATGGAACCCTTAACCTGTTCACCGGACGTGCATACCTGTCCCAGACCTGCTTTTCCTCTCTAGAGACAGCAGGAGCGGTAGAGATACTCTTAATGATCGGCTATGAAAAGCCAACTGACATTTACTCCTGAGGTGCTGACTTGCTGCACCCTCGACAACTACTGTGATTATTATTATTTGACCATGCTGGTCATTTATGGACATTTGAACATCTTGGCCATGTTCTGTTATAATCTCCACCCGGCACAGCCAGAAGAGGACAGGCCACCCTTCATAGCCTGGTTCCTCTCTAGGTTTCTTCCTAGGTTTTGGCTTTTCTAGGGAGTTTTTCCTAGCCACCATGCTTCTACACCTGCATTGCTTGCTGTTTGGGGTTTTAGGCTGGGTTTCTGTACAGCACTTTGATATATCAGCTGATGTAGAAGGGCTTTATATATACATTTGATTTGAATAAACACTTGTCACCTTCACCTCATACAAACACATGCCTTCTCCATCACATACACTCCTCCCACACACACAACCCAACCTCCTCTCCTCTCCTCCTCTCCCTTCTCCTCCTCTCCATCCTCTCCCTCCTCTCACACATCGATTTGTGCTGGAGCGTCAAAGAGGTGTGTATGGGTGTGTGTGTAGGGGGAGAGGCAGTATGTGTGCCTGTTAGATAACCGAGGAATTTCCGCAGTCACATGAGCACCAGCTTGAGCTTCCCGTTAACAGCTCATAAATCCCACCTGAGGGCAGTCAGACTGTAAGGAACAGATCTAACCGCCTGTCTCCTCTCTATCTAGCCCATCTATGTGTTAAAAGGTAGTGTAACAGAGGTGGTTCGGTGAACCACACATACTTGATTAGGAGGTTAATCATACCTGAAACCTGAACACTTGCGTAAGCTCCCCTTGTTGCTGCCTAGGCTTTAGCTCATCGGGTTACTGTGGTGCAACACTCCATCCAATTTCTGTGACGTCTAGAGGGCTGAAGTACACTGAACAAAAATGTAAAAGTGTTGGTCTCATGTTTCATGAGCTAAAATAAAAGAGCCGTTGCCAGATAATTTAATGTTTATTTCTCTACCATAAGCCACCTCCAACATCATTGTAGAGAATTTGGCAGTAGTTCCAACCGGCCTCACAACTGCAAACCACGTGTAACCAGTCCAGCCCAGGACCTCCACATCCGGCTTCTTCACCTGCGGGATCGTCTGAGACCAGCCACCCGGACAGCTGATGAAACTGTGGATTTGCATAACCAAATAATTTCTGCACAAACTGTCAGAAACCATCTCAGAGAAGCTTATCTGCGTGCTCATCGTCCTCACCAGGGTCTTGACCTAACTGCAGTTCGGCGTCGTAACTGACTTCAGTGGGCAAATGCTCACCTTCGATGGCCACTGGCACGCTGGAGAAGTGTGCTCTTCACAGATGAACCCCGTTTTCAATTGTGCGAGCCATTTGCTGATGTCCATGTTGTGAACAGAGTGCCCCATGGTGGTGGTGGGGTTATGGTATGGGCAGGCATAAGCTACAGACAACGAACACAATTGCATTTTATCGATGGCAATTTGAATGAAAATTATACCTTGACGAGATCCTGAGGCCCATTGTCGTGCCAGTCATCTGCTGCTCTCACCTCATGTTTCAGCATGATAATGTTGCAAGGATTTCTACACAATTCCTGGAAGCTGAAAATGTCCCAGTTCTTCCATGGCCTGCATACTCACCAGACATGTCACCCATTTCATGTTTGGGATGCTCTGGATCGACATGTACGACAGCATGTTCAAGTTCCCGACAATATCCAGCAACTTCGAGCAGCCTTTGAAGAGGAGTGGGACAAAATTCCACAGGCCACAATCAACAGCCTAATCAACTGTATTCGAAGGAGATGTGTCGCGCTGCGTGGCTGGTTTTCTGATCCAGGCCTCTACCTTTTTTTTAAGGTATCTGTGACCAACAGATGCATATCTATTCACAGTGATGTGAAATCCATCGATTAGGGCCTAATGAATATATTTAAATTGACTGATTTCCTTATATGAACTGTAACTCAGTAAAATCTTTGAAATTATTGCATGTTGCCTTTATATTTTTTGTTCAGTGTCATATAATAGGCTGAACTATAATATCTCCCTCTCTCAGTTTTCCCTCTAATGTGTAAATTACGTAATGCTATACATTTCTCCCAAAGAGAACCGGAAGTCCGTTTCCTTACATGGTTCTATGTCAACGACAAAATGAGTGTCCCCCTCTCTGCGCAGTGCCGTGGCCCGTGCGTAATCACGTAGACACATTGCAGCAACCACTGCAGCCCACTTACGCTGTTTTGTATTACCGGGGAAACCGAGAATCTCAGTTGCCAGGTAAATCATCCATGACCGGGTTTCCCAGATATATCTATCAATCATCCCTCATCAGATAGCCTACATCATTAACCAATCAACATTAATCAGCTGTTCATGTTTCAAAATAGATAGTTAACCTATACATGTTCAATTTCGTGCCTTTCAAAACACCCAAGGACATGTAGGCCTAGAGAGAGATAGATCTATAGCCTACGCACTTTTTCTCAAATCGAGACCTTGGGACTATAAGGTTCTATCTGACATTTAAAAAAATGTATAGTCATATTTAATTGATCTTTAGATGGTTCTTCATATATCTGTGAAGATAGATGTTTGAAAAAATACATTTTAAGTGAAAAAATGAAAAACTAGAAAGTTGATGTTGTCACGTGGTTGTTCAGTGACGACAGTAATTGGTCTAATACATTTCTTAATGTGCTCTGACTCTATCTTGGTAAAATAGTGTTATTATATCATTTATGTAGAGATAGAACCTTATAGCTGAACCCAGACTGACATTTCGGAGCCAGAATCTATCTGCGATTGCATCCCCCTAAAAAAACGGATTACAAATGTTACAAGATATTGATACTCTGCACTTTAGGTACCTTTAAGAAAAAACAAAACACTACAAAACAGTTTTGAATTCTGGGATGTGAAAACTTTGATGCTCAATATCTCAGAACTATGTCTTGCGCATTTAGGTCACGAAATGATCATGTATGATTCATCCGAGACAAAGGGTGCTTAGCCAGTGACTCACCTTAGGACACTGCATGTAGGCTATTCATGCACTTAGATCCTATTTTGCTCTTGCTTATTGAATGACGTACACGTTTTTGTTAACTTTTTTAATTCTGCAGAGAATTAGACATATGACCTCAAATATTTTCTTATAGTCTTATTCAATACCGCCAAAAAATAAATGACAACAATCGATTATGCAAGCAAATTCTAGCATACAACTACGTTTCAGAACCTTGGACAGCTCCTCTAGGTGCGAGCCCCCCTACGCTGCGAGCCCCCCCCCCCATACGCCCTTTTCTCGCTCTCAACCATTTACACTTACAAGAACCTCTACTGCGGTGTGTGTGTTTGTGTGTGTGCGCGTACGTGCGTGCGAGTGTTTCGGAAGCGCCTGTCCGACATTTTTAAGGAAAAGTTGCGCGCGAGTCAAGCCGCAGTGGGAGGGGCGGGAAGCTGCCGCATTTTTCTGAATGAAATTACTCTACAGGAGCCCCCCATCCCACCCCACACTCCCGTCTCTCCGAGCGCCTCATTGGCTAAAGCCTGCCACAACTGACGTCAGTCAGACCTTCCCTAGTGAAGGAACATTCGCGCAGGAGATCCATCCAGTCATTCCGGTGTTCACCACCGGAGAAACGGAGACCTAATCTAATCGCAAGGAGGATATGTTATTACTCTGATGGGGACAGACAAGCCTTACTGAGATATTACCAACCATCATATACCACGAGACAAGCTGGACACAGACAGCATCACAGTCTCCTGGATTCTTTGTCAACAGAGCTGATTTGAAAGAATCGTGATCAAGGTCTTGTTAGAAGGTAAGATCTTCTGTAGTGTCTGTCTGTATGTCAGTCTGTGTGTGGGGGCAGTGTATGTCATGTGTATGTAAACCCCAATTTATATCAGAGATAAAGCATGAGGACATGGTTTTCCAAGCTAGTGGGCAACTGTTACACAACACTCCACACGGCACAATAGGAGAAGAGTGGAGAGGAGACACCAGAAGGACTGCATTCCAATTCTGTCTTCTCCACTTTCTCCCTGGAGTGTGTACTCGTTCACTCCCCCTTGTATATTTAAAAGCATTGGCTAGACATACATATAGGCTAGACAGGGCTTCTTCATCACATATCTCTTACATTGCTTGAGGGGAGTGAACAAGTGCACACTTTGGAGAGAGAAGAGTAGATATCAGGCAATGAAATGGAATGGTCCCATAGTAATGTGAGGAGCATGCAAAGTCTCTCCTTTGAGATGAACCAGTATCACTGTGGTTCAAGTGCACTACCTCCTGTGCCATAAATGCCCAGACCTTTTGGCAGATGCCGAAGTGGCCTAAGACCCAAGAGAGGAAGCCACTGTAGACTATTGAGATGCAGGAGAAGTGGAGAGGAAGCCACTGTAGAATATCTAGATGCAGCACAGGAGACGAGGAAAGGAAGCCACTGTAGACTATTGAGATGCAGGATAGAAGATGTGGAAAGGAAGCCACTGTAGACTATTGAGATGCAGGAGAGGAGACGAGGAGAGGAAGCACTGTAAACTATTGAGATGCAGGAGAGGAGACGAGGAGAGGAAGCTACTGTAAACTATTGAGATGCAGGAGAAGAGACGAGGAGAGGAAGCCACTGTAGACTAGATGCAGCCCCAGTGCAGGGTGTCTGTCTGCTGTTGTTAAGTAACAATAACAAACCACATGCAGGAACAGAGGGAGACTTGCTACTATTAGTTCCGTGACATTGTTTGTTAACATCTCTGTCTTCTCTCTCTCTCGCTCTCTCTCAGGTGTCGTGTGTGTGACCCATGATGACCCAGAATGACTCGGACATCTGGTTCGAGGAGTCTTCAGGTTCAGGGATGACTTCGCCCCTTTCCCAGCTGGACCAATCAGATCCCACAACCATTCCTGAGGCCTCTCCTCTCAGCCTATGGGGAGTGGTACTGTGCGTCTCCGGAACCCTTATTGTGTCCGAGAACACCATTGTAGTGGCGGCCATCTTGGCCACGCCTTCTCTCCGTGCCCCTGTCTTCCTGCTCCTCGCCAGCCTGGCATTGGCCGACCTGCTTGCAGGCGTGGCCTTGATCCTGCACTTCCTCTTCCTGTTCTGTGTGGAGCCCACGGATTGGTCAGATCTGATGACATCAGGGCTTCTGGCAACATCACTGACCGCCTCCCTCCTCAGCCTGATGGGCGTGGCGCTGGACCGTTACCTGTCGCTAAGCCACGCCCTGACCTACGGCTCCCGCCACTCGCGTCGATGCGCCGCTGGTCTGCTGGCACTCGTCTGGCTGGGGTCATGTCTGATCGGCTCGGGCCCGATGCTGGGGTGGCACTGCCTCAATGACATCACATCCTGTTCCGTGGCGCGACCCCTGACCCGGACGTACCTGTCGTTGCTTTGTGGCGGCTTCCTGCTGGTCGTCATGGTAACGCTGCAGCTATACACCGGGATCTGCCGCGTCGCTAGGCGGCACGCTCACGCCATCGCCACGCAGAGGCACTTCCTGCCTGATGACCAATCGTACAAGAGCAAGCACGGGGGCCAGGGGAAGGGCCTCTCTCGGCTGTTGTTAGTCCTCGGAGTGTTCGTCAGCTGCTGGACGCCCTTCGCCCTTTACGGTTTGCTGGGCGATGCATCTAGCTCGCCCCTGTATACGTACGCTACGTTAGTGCCGGCGGCAGGGAACTCTCTGCTCAACCCTCTGCTGTATAGCCTGAGGAACAGAGACATACGCAAGGTGCTGCTGCACGCCTGCTGTCCTCACAGACACACACACAACACACACAGGCCTGTTGACGTGTAGGATGGAGACACACACAGACACACACATACTGTCCCATATAACTGTAACGCATACAAATTGCACATCATCATCATCACTTGCACTTCAGATAAGCAATCAGAATGTACTGTTCCAGAAGGCAGCCATCTTGGAGTCAGCTGGAATAATCTCTGTCATTGGCTGTGAGACCTGATGTACTGTATCATCTCAACATGTGCCTCATCCTCAACTAACATGAAGACAATCCACTCTTGATGCAATCACAGAGGTGCAACTATCGTAATTCATCTGGGTCCTTGGTGGGACTATACTATGCTGCTGTCGGTGATCCAAAGGTCAAATGCAGAGTAACTTGAAGGACTCTTAAACTCTTATAGAGGGTTTGCACTAATACTGTAAAAGGTACGTCAACTATCTCTGAAAAGGTTTGAGTTTGCCAATGTTTTTTTTAAATAAAATGTATGAATGTTGTCTTTTTCTACTTCCTAAATAAAAACTACTTTATTTTGCACTAAAAGTGAAGTGGAGTCTCCTTCTTTCTACTCGCACGCATGCATGCGCACACACACACACAGACGTACTTGACTTAAGCCTGTTGACAATTGTCCTGCATCTCGGTTTGGAGCCAGTTTTCCCAGGTCACACCAGTTGAGGCCGCTCCCAGTCATTTCTGCCTGGACTTTCTGGGTTTCTGTGTCACCCTGTTTCTTTCCCCTGTGGGTTCCATTTCAACCACTGGGACAGACGTCAATTAAACATCTATTCCACGTTGGTTCGATGTAATTTCATTGAAATGACGTGGACATAACGTTGGTTCAACCAATGTGTGCCCAGTGGGCAGGGACTGGCAAGTGATGATGGTGGTCGGTTTCTGAAGGGTGTCCAATACAGCTCCACTCATCTTTTTATTTTTCAGACTGTAAACCTGAAAAATGTGGACCTGTGGGAGAAGCCATTGACCTACACAAACGTTTTAAATATTTTATATGAATCCACAAATCACATTACAGTTGAGAAGGATTCAAACATTTCATAGGTCATGGATATACAACACAATAGGTTGGTGGCACCTTAACTGGGCTCGTGGTAACGGCTGGAGCAGAATAAGTAGAATGGTATCAAATACATCAAACATGGTTTCCATGTTTTTAATGCCATTTCATTCGCCGTTCCAGCCATTATTATGAGCCGTCCTCCCCTCAGCAGCCTCCACTGATATACAGTATGGACACAGAAAGAAACTTCTTCTCCATACAGTAAGGCTACCCATGACACCTGACACAGAGCAGTACCTCGCTAGCTGCTTTGCCTTTTTCCTATGCAGGCCTGCAATCTGAAGGCCACTGTCAGCCTATGTACATGTCCAAGACTCCCAAATATCAGCACTACAAGTTTGCACTGATAACCTGGTATTTCAGCAACTTGTCAGCAAAGGCCTGCTCCACTTACGGGTGAAAATAGCAATCCACTTCCAATATGAGCACTTCCCTCCGGCCTCCCTCAGAACAACACTATCTGAACCCCTCCCTCTGGCCTCCAGCACCTCCCTCCGGCCTCCCTCACAACAACACTATCCGAACCCCTCCCTCTGACCTCCAGCACCTCCCTCCGGCCTCCCAATGATTGAATACTCCCAATGAGTATTCAATCAGGCTTGATATGATTGACATTTCCCCTCTGCCTGTGGTCATGAAGCTAAAGGCTGTGAGAGAAGTGGCTTTAGCAAAGGTTCAACATCTGTTTGCCAATGTGCATATCCCACCAAAGGTTTAAGGGAAATAAAGTGGTGAGAAAGTGGCTATCCTTAAACACACACACCACACGTGAAGTTATTTTTCTGAGCCAAAAAGAGGGTTTGGGTGTCCCGAATGGAGGATTTAAATATTTATAACCCAGTGTGAATATTCATGATGTTCTTTGTGAAGTGTCAGAACACACACGCCCGTACACACATAAGGCGCGTTCCTCAATTAAGGAGAGGCGATGCAACAACCAATGGGCGAACTCTACTGGTTCACGCCGAGTTCATAGACCAAGAAAGGTATCCAGAAACAGAAGAGAAAGCGAGACACCCCACTCAAAAAAACTATTCTGGTTCAATGAAAGTTCAATGAACTAAGTAGACAAGACCCAGCTGTGGGCATAATCTTAGAGCATGAATATAAAATGCTAATATCTTCAGCTGTGAGTGATGACAAAAAACAGCCTTGGTGACAATAATTTTGGAATTTGACTTCTGTGGGAATCGTCTCTATTGGAATTGTCTTTTTGGGCCATGATTCAGTTAAACTGCAGTACCGAAGCAATACTGTAGGTGCAGTCAAAAGCGTGCTTCCAGACTGGAACCTTGAGCCCTTGGTCTCAACCGCCGAGCTCATGCAGCAACGCTGCTCAATGACCAAAGGATTTTTTTGTGGAAAAAAAGAGTGAAGTACCAAGAGTTATGCTAATTATCTACATTTACGTGGGAGGTGTGAATTGCATGCCATTACCACTGCTATGTGACAGGTATCCTAGAATCCACATTAGCCTAGCCATTAGCCCAAACAAAGAAAACAATGTTTGTGCGTCCAGGTTAGAGGTCGACCGATTAATCGGAATGGCCGATTAATTAGGGCCGATTTCAAGTTTTCATAACAATCGGAAATCGGTATTTTTGGACACCGATTTTGCCTATTTTTTAAATATATTTTTGTACACCTTTATTTAATCTTTATTTAACTAGGCAAGTCAGTTAAGAACACATTCTTATTTTCAATGACGGCAGAACGATAGATTTTCACCTTGTCAGCTCGGGGGTCCAATCTTGCAACCTTACAGTTAACTAGTCCAACGCAATAACGACCTGGCTCTCTCTGGTTGCACTCCACAAGGAGACTGCCTGTTACGCGAATGCAGTAAGCCAAGGTAAGTTGCTAGCTAGCATTAAACTTATCTTGTAAAAAACAATCAATCAATCATAATCACTAGTTAACTACACATGGTTGATGATATTACTAGATATTATCTAGCGTGTCCTGCGTTGCATATAATCTGACTGAGCATACAAGTATCTAAGTATCTAAATGAGCGGTGGTAGGCAGAAGCAGGCACGTAAACATTCATTCAAACAGCATTTTCGTGCGTTTTGCCAGCAACTCTTCGTTGTGCGTCAAGCATTGCGCTGTTTATGACTTCAAGCCTATCAACTCCCGAGATGAGGCTGGTGTAACCGAAGTGAAATGGCTAGCTAGTTAGTGCGCGCTAATAGTGTTTCAAACGTCACTCGCTCTGAGCCTTCTAGTAGTTGGTCCCCTTGCTCTGCATGGGTAACGCTGCTTCGATGGTGGCTGTTGTCGTTGTGTTGCTGGTTCGAGCCCAGGGAGGAGCGAGGAGAGGGACGGAAGCTATACTGTTACACTGGCAATACTAAAGTGCCTATAAGAACATCCAATAGTCAAAGGTTAATGAAATACAAATGGTAGAGGGAAATAGTCCTATAATAACTACAACCTAAAACTTCTTACCTGAGAATATTGAAGACTCATGTTAAAAGGAACCACCAGCTTTCATATGTTCTCATGTTCTGAGCAAGGAACTTAAACGTTAGCTTTCTTACATAGCACATTGCACTTTTACTTCTCCAACACTTTGTTTTTGCATTATTTAAACCAAATTGAACATGTTTCATTATTTATTTGAGGCTAAATTGATTTTATTGATATTAAGTTAAAATAAGTGTTCATTCAGTATTGTTGTAATTGTCATTATTACAAATATATATATTTTTTTAAATCGGCCTCGACTTTTTTGGTCCTCCAATAATCGGTATTGGTGTTGAAAAATCATAATCGGTCGACCTCTAGTCCAGGTATACTTATATGGGTGAATCAACTTATGACATTATTTAATATGATTTAATACATGTTATTAACAAAGTTTGCTCCATTTGAAGTATAAATAAGTGATAATGCCGAGAAGCCGTGTTTGGAGGATATATTTGCCAGGGTGTTGTCGTCGAGGGCCGGCAAACCATGCCAATATATCCTTCAAACACTGGCTTCAAGGGCATTATCACTTTTATACATGGTTGGGTAGGTTACTTTCTAAATGTAATTCATTACAGTTACTAGTTACCTGTCCAAAATTGTAATCAGTAACGTAACTTTTGGATTTCCCAAACTCGGTAAGGTAATCTGATTACATTCAGTTACTTTTAGATTACTTTCCCCTTAAGAGGCATTAGAAGACAAAAATGTATGTTACCAATTTAACTACATCTATTGCAGGATAAATCAATGTTAAAGTTTACATAGCTGGCCACATATGGAGGTTAAATTTTACTTCATGGGTTGTTTATGTAGGCTTCTTCTAACCTATCACTTTCTACTACATATAATAATACGATTAAATTATATCTTTACATTAAAAACCAAAGTCTATCAGAATTCCAGTCATTCCATTAAATGTTATAGCCCTTGATCTTCAAGAATAGGACTTGGAAATATGGACGTATAGATGAGCCAAATTGTTCTACCTGAGCATGACCTCAAATCTAAGGATTTATTAGCCAGCCCTACTCCGTTTATGATTTTGTCGTCATGGAGGACTGATTGGGCTCATTAATAAATGCTGCGCTCATGGAATGGCATGTTTTGAGCACTACTGAAAAGTGCTATTTACATGTGAAAAATAAATGCCATATGCTGCATTTGCTATAGGCCTATTGTTTACCTTTTTGTTGGTGAAACTTTGATATCTTGATAATATGCAACTGTTTAAAAGGCAAATCCACAGATGAAACAATAACAAAACGGACGCCTGCCTCTGTTTTGGTAAAAAGCTAAGGGATGGGCCTGGAGAAATGTAACCACTCTCAAATTAATAGACAGAGCTATGGATGCAAGGACTGACCATCCATGATATCAACATTATTGTTTTAACCATGTTTTGAGGCTATACAGTGTTAGTTTACATTTACAATGTTTACAGACATTGGAGTAAAACAAGCTTATATTTTGGGTTCTCGTGGAGTGTGACATTTTAACTAAGATAATGAGGCATTTATAAGTTATATTCTTCAAGAATCAAAGTCCAAAATTGGATGTCATTTATTCATACTATTTCATCCTTCCACAAGATATAGTCCCGAAACAAATCTAGGGTTGCTACCCAAGCCGGTTGGTTTTCGTTCTATTTGTTCAGTTGCCAGAGACGCGATCCTGTCGTTCAGTCTTTTTGTTC
This sequence comes from Salvelinus sp. IW2-2015, assembly GCF_002910315.2. Lineage (NCBI taxonomy): Eukaryota > Metazoa > Chordata > Actinopteri > Salmoniformes > Salmonidae > Salvelinus > Salvelinus sp. IW2-2015. Next base: position 20,246,519 of record NC_036870.1, read on the forward strand.
TGTATCTATGGGTAGTCGTTTGTTTTAAATGTTCCATTACCGTACTGGTTGGCAACGTTCTTATCCCTTGCTTGCTAGCTAGCCAACTACGGCTAACTTACCGTTACGTCAAACAGTGCAGACAGAATAACAACAATAGCTGCATTTGTTTAAGCTGTTTTCTAGTGAAATTTATTTGGATACATCCATAACAATGTGCCAATGGGGCACAATTTCGCCTGGCATAGAAAATGTGCTCTTTCGTTAGGACACTGTTGTTCAAATGAGCTAGCCAACAACACAGCTAACACAATAACTTCAAGCTGAAAGACTGCAAACTAGCTGCGCTTCGTTTTACCTTTTTCAATTGACATTTCTTTGTATATAGCCATAAAAATGATGCCAGCTGATTCATAATTTCGACTGGCTGAGAACCGCTGCCTGCCTCTCTCTTTCGTCCTGACTCCCGACCCCTACGTTCATTATATGGCCGGGACAGTTGGAGATCGAATTAGAATATTTAAATAATGTTGCAAATATCGAAAAGACGGACAGTAAGTTTTACAAATCTTCGCTGTTGAAAACGAAATGTTAGTCTAAAAGAAATGTGAGATAATGTCTAGATGCCTTTTACAGTGGAGATCAAGTTTAGAACTTCCCTGCCTGGGCTGATGACAGTGGATTGTGCAGTCAGATGGAACAGAGTAAATAGGCATTTTTAAGGGAAATGTAAACACTATAGGAAGTAAATCTAATCAAAGATATGTATTGAATACACAAATACTAAACATGTGCATTTAACATAAAAACATCTCTATATTTAGTATTCTGATCGTCAGCGCCATTTTAAATCAGCAAATTGTCTGTGGTATTGAGTTTTTGCGCAGAGAGTGAATCGAAGAGAGTGAGGTTAGGTGCAGACAACGAAGATGGCAACAACAAGTAGTAATTCAAACATGAACTGTACAGCACCAGGCAGTATGAATTGGCTCCAAAAAAAACCTTGGTAAGCTACCATCGGCTGTCCAAGGACCCACAACTTTTGAAGAAGTGGTTCCATGTCCTGAAGAGGAATGACGTGCCAGCTCCAGCTAGCAGGATCTGCAGACAGCACTTCGTGGAGGCAGACTTAGCGATGATGGGCACTTTCGATGCGGCAACCGGGAGTTTCCGAATGGAAAGTAGTCATTGGCATACATTGAAGCCCTCTGTTTGCGCCTCTATTTTAAATTGAGGGTTATGGTGTAGGGGTTACCAACCATCATCAACATCGCTGACTTCGGAGTCAGATTTAGGATTGAATCATACTACACCGGCTCCGACGCTCGTTTTATGTGGCACGGGCTTGCAAACTACTAGACTACAAAAGGAAGCACAGACGCGAGCTGCCCAGTGACACGAGCCTACCAGACGAGCTAAATCACTTCTATAGTCACGGCCGTCGTAAGGAGGAGACCAAGGCGTAGCGTGGTATGCGTACATTCTTCTATATTAAGAATGAACACTAAACAAAACGTGAAGCTAATATGGATAGTGCAGACAGGCAACTAAACATAGATTAAGAACCCACAAATACCCAAGGGAAAATGGCAACCTAAAAATGGTCCCCAATCAGAGACAACGATAAACAGCTGCCTCTGATTGGGAACCACAATCAGGCCACCATAGACATACAAATACCTAGACCTACTAAACCCCTAGACTTACAAAAACCCTAGACAATACAAAACAAGCATACCCACCCTTGCCACACCCTGACCTAACCAAAATAATAAAGAAAACAGAGATAACTAAGGTCAGGGCGTGACATCTATGCTCGCTTCGAGGCAAGCAACACTGAGGCATGCATGAGAGCATCAGCTGTTCCACATGACTGTGTGATCACGCTCTCCGTAGCCGACGTGAGTAAGGCCTTTAAACAGGTCAACATACACAAGGCTGCGGGGCCAGACGGATTACCAGGACGTGTGCTCCGGGCATGTGCTGACCAACTGGCAGGTGTCTTCACTAACATTTTCATCATGTCCCTGATTAAGTCTGTAATACCAACATGTTTCAAGCAGACCACCATAGTCCCTATGCCCAAGAACACAAAGGCAACCTGCCTAAATGACTACAGACCCGTAGCACTCACGTCTGTAGCCATGAAGTGCTTTGAAAGGTTGGTAATGGCTCACATCAACACCATTATCCCAGAAACCGTAGACCCACTCCAATTTGCATACCGCCCAAACAGATCCACAGATGATCCAATCTCTATTGCACTCCACACTGCCCTTTCCCACCTGGACAAGAGGAACACTTACGTGAGAATGCTATTCATTGACTACAGCTCAGCGTTCAACACCATAGTACCCTCAAAGCTCATCACTAAGCTAAGGATCCTGGGACTAAACACCTCCCTCTGCAACTGGATCCTGGACTTCCTGACGGGCCGCCCCCCAGGTGGTGAGGGTAGGTAGCTACACATCTGCCACGCTGATCCTCAACACTGGAGCTCCCCAGGGGTACGTGCTCAGTCCCCTCCTGTACTCCCTGTTCACCCACGACTGACGACTGCATGGCCAGGCACGACTCCAACACCATCATTAAGTTTGCCGACGACAAAAATACCGATTTCCAATTGTTATGAAAACTTGAAATCGGCCCCGATTAATCAGTCGACCTCTAGTCCAAACACACCAAGACAGTCGTGAAGAGGGCACAACAAAGCCTACTCCCCCTCAGGAAAGTTAAAAGATTTGTCATGGGTCCTGAGATCCTCAAAAGGTTCTACAGCGCCTCCTGGGTGGGGTAGTGGTCTAAGGCACTGCATCGCAGTGCTAGCTGTGCCACCAGAGACTCTGGGTTCGAGCCCAGGCTCTGTCGCAGTCGGCCGCGACCGGGAGGTCCATGGGGCGACGCACAATTGGCCCAGCGTCATCCGGGTTAGGGAGGGTTTGGCCGGTAGGGATATCCTTGTCTCATCGCTCACTAGCGACTCCTGTGGCGGGCCGGGCGCAGTGTGCGCTGACCAGGTCGCTAGGTGTACGGTGTTTCCTCCGACACATTGGTGCGGCTGGCTTCCGGGTTGGATGCGCGCTGTGTTAAGAAGCAGTGCGGCTTGGTTGGGTTGTGTTTCGGAGGACGCATGGCTCTCGACCTTCGTCTCTCCTGAGCCTGTACAGGAGTAGTAGCGATGAGACAAGACAGTAACTACTAACAATTGGATACCATGAAATTGGGGAGAAAAAGGGGGTTAAAAAAATGAAAATGTAAAAAGGTTCTACAGCTGCAACATCGAGAGCATCCTGACTGGTTGCATCACTGCCTGGTACGGCAACTGCTCGGCCTCTGACACTACAGATGGTAGTGCTATCGGCCCTGTACATCACTGGGGCTAAGCTGCCTGCCATCCAGGACCTCTACACCAAGTGGTGTCAGAGGAAGGCCCTAAAAATTGTCAAAGACCCCAGCCACCCAAGTCATAGACTTTTCTCTCTACTACCGCATGGCAAGCGGTACCAGAGTGCCAAGTCTAGGACTTCTCAACAGTTTTACCAAGCCATAAGACTCCTGAACAGGTAATCAAATGGCTACCCGAACTATTTGCGTCTAGGACTTCTCAACAGTTTTACCAAGCCATAAGACTCCTGAACAGGTAATCAAATGGCTACCCGGACTATTTGCATTGTGTGCCCACCCCACCCCTTTTTTTACACTGCTGCTACTCTCTGTTTATCATATATGCATAGTCACTTTAACTATACATTCATGTACATACTACCTCAATTGGGCCGACCAACCAGTGCTCCCGCACATTGGTTAACCGGGCTATCTGCATTGTGTCCCACCCACCACCACCCGCCAACCCCTCTTAAGCTACTGCTACTCTCTGTTCATCATATATGCATAGTCACTTTAACCATATCTACATGTACATACTACCTCAATCAGCCTGACTAACCGGTGTCTGTATGTAGCCTCGCTACTTTTGTAGCCTCGCTACTGTATATAGCCTGTCTTTTTACCGTTGTTTTATTTCTTTACCTACCTATTGTTCACCTAATACCTTTTTTGCACTATTGGTTAGAGCCTGTAAGTAAGCATTTCACTGTAAGGTACAACACCTGTTGTATTCAGTGCACGTGACAAATAAACTTTGATTTGATTCGAAGCAAAAGCGACTGCGGTCATGACTGTTGTTGACTTGGCTAGCATTAGACACTGGACAACTTTGTTGCAACTCTAGGTAACTAGCTAATTGCGTCTGAAGTGTTTTGTGTAACATCTCCCAGCAAATAACGTTAGCAAGCAACTCAACTGCAACTAAAATTGCTACATAGTTTATCCGTGTACTCCTGTTATTAGGTAGTTACTGTAGCGAGCTTCCACCTCAGATAGTGAAGTACTGTAATACATTTTGTTGACAGATTTGATTTTGTAATGTTTTGTTAGCTCCACCTCATTTAGCTAGACTGAAGTTGACATAGCGAATGTTTGCTGAAAAATAAATGTCTCCCTGTATTTGGACTGTGTGTGTGCGTGTGGACAAACCATACAAGACAGGTAGCTTGTTAATGCCAACTGATATATTTGGGTTCAGTTGGCTTAACAAAAAGTTTGTGTGGCACGGGCTTGCAAACTATGTGTTTTCAGGATGACATCTTCATCCATGAAAAGGTTTTCATCCTGGAGGAGACTGTGCAGGAGGCAGAGGAGGTACATTCAAATCCATGTTATTTCTAAGGCTATTGTTTATTTCAAGACACCATCTGTCATCCCTGAGGCCATTTTGGATATAAAATGGACAATTTACAGTATATGCAGTGACTCTTGAATATAACTATAGCCTAATAGATGTCTTAATTGTTTTCTATCAACAGGAAGGAACGGTTAGTACAGCATGCCAAACTGACCCCTGGGTGCCAGAGTGTTCCTGTGCTGCGGTGGAGAAGAGGTCCACCGGGACCATCATTAAAGAGCTCGGGGCCCAGCTCACAATCATCGCTCACAACCATCAGTATACAACCGAGTCCTGCCCCTATATGCCACAGATGGAGCTGACGGAGAGCGAGATCAGTGAAGACCAGAACTCGCTGTATGAACCTGAGAGCTCAGAATCACTATCATCACAGTGCGAACCAAGATATACTATCGATCACTTTGGGGGAGCGGGATGGTGTTCTGAAAATGGAGAGGAGCAGGCCATTCAACAGCGAATTCAAAGATACACCCATCCACAAAGGGAATCAGAGTGGAATTGTTTTTACACTGATTTTTTTTACCTGTTTCAACAGACCTGCTACCTTGTCCCGGTCCTGCTGTTTCGACTCTCTCTCTCAACCTATGAATGCTCAGCTATGAAAAGCCATTTGCTCCTGAGGTGCTGAACTGTTGCACCCTATATAACCACTGTGGTTATTATTTTCATGTAAAAAGGGCTTTTGTAAAATACATTTGATTGATTGTTTGCTGTGCTGGATGCTGTGTATTCACTAACTGTCTGAGTGATGGGACATTTTATAGCATCAGTAACATATTTTTGTGTGTATTTCATCTGCATTTTAACTTCTTAAAGTGGCAATCTGCAGTAGAAGCATTAACAAAGTGTCTCCCTGTTCCTCTTTCAGTAAAAAGCTGAGGGATGGGTCTGGAGAAATGTAGCTACTCTCAAATTCATAGACAGAGCTATAGATGCAAGGACTGACCATCCATGATATCAACATTGCAATCCTGTTTCTGTGATCTATTTCCACTACCATCTACCCAGTTTGCTTTAGATAAAGGCGTCTGCTAAATGGCATACATTATTAAAGTCTACTTTGACTCTGCCAACTGGCTGCCCAGTGTAGTTACCATTCCTTTCCAATAGATGGCAGCCAAAGCTAGTTGAAGTCACTATAGCCACAGGGACACAGGTTTAGTGCACGTTGAAGGTAGTTTTATCTTCAAAGCAAATTTATCTGGTTATGCTTGAACCTGTTGTTATAGTGGACAAGCTAACTAATACTATTTTTACATAAGTTGCAGGCATTAGGTCTTGAAAAAAAGCAGGCTAGATTGACTAAGTTAACTGGTTTTATTTAAACCCTATGTAAATGCCTTTGTTTCTGGGTTGCGTGCCTTATGGAAGAAACGGCACACGCAGGGATGAGACAACGTACACCTCGTCCAATTCTCCCCTGTGCCCATAGGGTGAACTGGCGATAAACTGCCAACCTGTATGCTCTGCAAACAAAATCACAATGTATTTATAATGAACACGCCCCATTATTGGTTAGAATGAGATTTCATGACGCTGTCAGCGATTCGAACCCTGGTTGTGTAATCAAAAGCTAAATGTGTTCCCATCACGCCAAACAGCGCTGGTGAAAAATACTGATTATATATACTGAGCACCTACTCACTATTGATATTAACCTTAAACAATATATAATCAAGCAACATTTCAGCAATTATTTAACTGGTATATCTGCTGCTGACTGGTCGAGTAACCCCTTCTGCCAGGAAGTCCTTCATAAGGATTAGTGGTGCATGTATACTAGATAGCTGTAAATTGCAGCCTGTCGCTTCAGCACGCCCACCACCATGTTCGATCGTGTGTCAAAAATTCTTCATAGCATGTTTGTATGGTCTGGTTATTAAATAGGTACATAGTTCAATAGTAATATCCTCTAAAACTCAAATGAGCTAGATAGTTGGCTAGCTAGCTATCTAGCAAACTTCACATACTGTATAGATAGCTAGCTAAGTTAATTAAATATCACCAGCTACCTAATTTCATATTAGCTAGCAATCTTGATGTATTTATCACTGTAAAAAACAAACTCCAAATGCATTTATAGGTAGCTAGCTAACAGCCATGGAGGAGGGTGAAAGGATAGCAGCCCCAACTGTCAAAGTGAGAGAGTAGGCTATTCTGGATAGGGCAGGTACTTTTGTGTAGTTCCTATCCCTAGATCAACTCATCATCAAGCTTCAAGTGGTATTTATGTATTCATTTGTGATGCTATCCTTGATATGATCCTGTTATTGTTACATGCTACACATGCACATACAGCTGAAGTCGGAAGTTTACATACACTTAGGTTGGAGTCATTAAAACTAGTTTTTCAACCACTCCACAAATTTCTTGTTAACAAACTATAGTTTTGGCAAGTCAGTTAGGACATCTACTTTGTGCCTGACACAAGCAATTTTTCCAACAATTGTTTACAGATTATTTCACTTTATAATTCACTGTATCACAATTCCAGTGGGTCAGAAGTTTACATGCACTAAGTTGACTGTGCCTTTAAACAGCTTGGAAAATTACAGAACATTATGTCATGGTTTTAGAAGCTTCTGATAGGCTAATTGACATAATTTGAGTCAATAGGAGGTGTACCTGTGGATGTATTTCAAGGCCTACCTTCAAACTCAGTGCCTCTTTGCTTAACATCATGGGAAGAAAATCAGCCAAGACCTCAGAAAAAACATTGTAGACCTCCACAAGTCTGGTTCATCCTTGGGAGCAATTTCCAAACATCTGACGGTACCACATTCATCTGTACAAACAATAGTATGCAAGTATAAACACTATGGGACCACGCACCCGTCATACCGCTCAGGAAGGAGACGCGTTCTGTCTCCTAGAGATGAACGTACTTTGGTGCGAAAGATGCAAATCAATCCCAGAACAACAGCAAAGTACCTTGTGAAGATGCTGGAGGAAACAGGTACAAAAGTATCTATATCCACAGTAAAACGAGTCCTATATATCGACATAACCTGAAAGGCCGCTCAGCAAGGATGAAGCCACTGATCCAAAACCGCCATAAAAAGCCAGACTATGGTTTGGTTTGCAACTGCACATGTGGACAAATATGTACTTTTTGGAGAAATGTCCTCTGGTCTGATGAAACAAAAATAGAACTGTTTGGCCGTCATGACCATCGTTATGTTTAGAGGAAAAAGGGGGAGGCTCTGCATGCTGAATAACACCATCCCAACCGTGAAGCACGGGGTGGCAGCATCATGTTGGGGGGGGGGGGTGCTCTGGTGCAGGAGGGACTGGTGCACTTCACAAAATAGATGGCATCATGAAGTAGGAAAATTATGTGGAGATATTGAAGCAACATCTCAAGACATCAGTCAGGAAGTTTAAGCTTGGTCACAAATGTGTCACGTTCCTGACCTGTTTTATGTTATTTTTGTATGTGTTTAGTTGGTCAGGGCGTGAGTTGGGGTGGGCATTCTATGTTTTGTGTTTCTATGTTTAGGTCACTTGTAATTAGCCTTATATGGTTCTCAATCAGAGACAGGTGTTTGACGTTTTCCTCTGATTGAGAACCATATATAGGTTGGCTGTTCACACTGTTTGTTTGTGGGTGATTGTCTTCCGTGTCTGTGTCTGCGCACCACACGGGACTGTTTCGTTTGTTCGTTCGTTTGATGTAGTCTGTTCCTGTTCGTGAGTTCTTCGTGTAGTTATGTAAGTTCCATGTTCAGGTCTGTCTACGTCGTTTTGTTATTTTGTAATTTTCCAAGTGTTTTTTCGTGTTCGTCTTTGTCTTGAAATAAATTCAATATGTCATCACACCTCGCTGCATTTTGGTCGAATCCTTTCTCCTCCTCTTCGGATGAAGAGGAGGAGGAGAACCGTTACAAAATGGGTCTTCCAAATGGACAATGACCCCGCGCATACTTCCAAAGTTGTGGCAAAATGGTTTAAGGACAACAAAGTCAAGGTATTGGAGTGGCCATCACAAAGCCCTGACCTCAATCCTATAGAACATTTGTGGGCAGAACTGAAAAAGCGTGTGTGAGCAAGGAGGCCTACAAACCTGACTAGGTTACATTTCACATTCTTAAAATAAAGTGGTGATGCTAACTGACCTAAGACAGGGAATTTTTACTAGGATTGAATGTCAGGAATTGTGAAAATCTGAGTTTAAGTGTATTTGGCTAAGGTGTATGTAAACTTCTGACTTCAACTGTATGTGTGCCCATGCATCTATCAATCCAATGTTATCATGATTTGTCATCAGGGATATTATACTTTAGTAATCCACAATGACCTGGTGATGTAAAACTCTAATTACATTGTCTTCCATATTCCTACAGATACCTTGTAACTGGGGATTCCTTCAAAATGATTGCCTACAGTTAATGTGTAGGGCACTGCAAGGTTGGGTGACCAGGGCCATCTGGGACTGCCTCCTGAAGGAATTCAGGTGTGTGAAAGCTACCTGTGTCCTGCATAACTTCATGAGGATGGACACGAGGAACAGGAGGGGATCTGCAGCTCGCAACCGTGTGCCAGAGGAGAAGTCTGCTGCTCTGCAGGATGTTTCAAGGATGGGATACAACAACGCAGCAAGAGAGGCAATCCATGTGCTGGAGATCTTCACCTCCTACTTCTTAGAAGAGGGTGCTGTTCCCTGGCAATACCATAGACTACACTATGCACAACCAAAGGCTCTTTTAAGAGCCATTCACATTGCAATAAGAGTATTCTTCCATTTACTAAGCTATGTCAACTGCAGTTATTCAATTCAGTTTCTCTCCCTTTGATATCTACTTCTCAGGTGAGGCTGCTGTTTAGGTAAGGGTGTGATGTCTGTACAAAAACAAAACAGACTATTTTAAATCACCCATATTGAAAAAATGTAGAACAATTAGACACCCTATAACCCACACCTACACACTCATTTATCAATCTGATTGATGGATTGTGTTGTGCAGTAAGCAGGCTCAGGTGTATAACTGTGGCTCCTTCCACCTTCAAAGAATAGGCAAGAGGGCCAACCATGGAGAATAGTAAGACACTTCATTATTTCTATAACTACGCTATATTTGTCCTCGTGTGTCCGTTCATGTTTTTCAGCATAATGTACTCTGCAGCCACACACACAGATTCCTGTTGAACACTGTCTCTTTAACTACCTTATTTTCTCAATAACAGTCTCTCTCCTTCACTACATCCCTCTCTCCTCTTCTCCCTAAATCCTCTACTTTATATCAGTTGTGTCGGTGAACTCCTCCCGCATATGAACTGGCTATATAGAGGGCACAGCACGATCAGAGGTGAGGTCACTTGGTCAGGTCAACAGGAAGTATTATTAAAGAGATGCTTTACATTTAAATACAGATAGAGATGCAGTAGTCCCATAGTTACTGATCCAAGGTCAGTTTTGCATTTCACCTCCTGATTATTATGATGACTAACAATGTTAAAATAAAAACACAAGGCTTTAACATGCTCTCTCTGTCTCTCTCCATCTGTCTCTCGTCTGCAGATATGTTTTGATGTGAGAGAGGATGCCAACCCCAAGTCCTATCATCGCCACCTCACCCTCTTTTAAGATAACCTTCGGGCCGACTAGACAATATTATGTAATTGTGATGAACTGAGAGAATATTTGGGTTGCACTGTGATTCATTAATCATATGCTGCCTTCCCTGCTCCTATGTTCTTACCCTTTGTCTTTAACACCTCTCTTGCCACCTCTTTCTTCCTCTGTTTTTATAAAGCACAACAGATGTGCATTGAAGTACAGATTGAACTTGTTTTTATAATATTACAGTTATAATATTTATAATGCTTGTATTTATAACACTTGGATAATGAACTTCTTTCAATGAAGCGTTTCACCTTCTCTACGGGTTGAAATTAAGTCTCTCATTTGATGAAATACTACACCTATCCTGTTTATCAGATCAATGCAGATGAAGGGCATTAGATATTGAGATGAACCGGTTTTAGAGTACCTCCATCCCAGTCTCAAATCTTTGGAAGACTGAAACAGGTTTCCCTCATGAATTTCCCTGTATTTAGCGCCATCCATCATTCCTTAAATTCGGACCAATTTCCAGTCCCTGCCGATGAAAAACATCCCCTGCTGTGGGGATGATGTTCTCGGGGTGATGAGAGGTATTGGGTTTGCGCCAGACATAGCGTTTTCCTTGATGGATTAAAACCTAAATTCTAGTCTCATTTGACCAGAGTACCTTCTTCCATATGTTTGGGGAGTCTCCCACATGCCTTTTGGCGAACACCAAACGTGTTTGCTTATTTTTTTCTTTAAGAAATTGCTTTTTCTGGCCACCCTTCCGTAAAGCCCAACTCTGTGGAGTGTATGGCTTAAAGTGGTCCTATGGACAGATACTCCAATCTCCGCTGTGGAGCTTTGCAGCTACTTCAGAGTTATCTTTGGTCTCTTCGTTGTCTCTCTGATTAATGCCCTCATTGCCTGGTCCGTGAGTTTTGGTGGGCGGCCCTCTCTTGGCAAGTTTGTTGTGGTGCCATATTCTTTCAATTTTTTAATAATGGATTTAATTGTGCTCTGTGGGATGTTCAAAGTTTCTGATATTTTTTTATAACCCAACCCTGATCTGTACTTCTCCACAACTTTGTTCCTGACCTGTTTGGAGAACTCATTGGTCTTCATGGTGCCACTTGCTTGGTGGTCTCCCTTGCTTAGTGGTGTTGCACTCTGGGGCCTTTCAGAACAGGTGTATATATACTGAGATCATGTGACAGATCATGTGACACTTAGATTGCACAGAGGTGGACTTTATTTAACTAATTATGTGACTTCTGAAGGTAATTGATTGCACCAGATCTTATTTAGGGGCTTCATAGCAAAGGGGGTGAATACACATGCACACACCACTTTTCCGGTTTAAATTTTTTAGATTTTCTTTAAACAAGATTTTTTTTAAATTTCACTTCACCAATTTGGATTATTTTGTGTATGTCCATTACATGAAATCCAAATAAAAATACATTTAAATTACAGGTTGTAATGCAACAAAATAGGAAAAATGCCAAGGGGGATGAATACTTTTGCAAGGCACTGTACATCCACTGTTTCACAAGACGACAGCCTGGTTTGCTGGTTGTTTCAGGAGTCCCTAAAACATTAAACAACCAGAATTACAATTTCATACTCATGTCACAACACCAATAAAGATAGCCAGCTAGCTGGCTAATGTTAGCTAGTCAGCTAGCTTGCTAAATCACGATTTTCGTAAATTAACTTGATGATTAAAAAAATATACAGAATCGTTTGTCTCTACATTAACTAACATATTCCTGTCAACTGTACATTTTTTGCATGATTTGTTATGACGTTATAATCACTTACATTTGCTTCCATCCTAGTATTTCTGTCAGCCATCCTTGCTGAAGAAAGTCTCCAGCCTTGGGTCGCATAGCGTCAAATTCGTCATGGGAACCACTCTATATGATTGGTCATCGCCCAGCGGTTGCCGCTGGTGATTTGCATAAAGTTGGGAAAAGTTTAGCTTTTTCACTGCCTCCAATGCCACCTTCGCACCGCCCGAAGGTTCCTCACCCTCTCCGCTTCCCTTCCATTGAAATGAGTGGGAAGCGGCGATACACCGCGTGGCTTCCTGTGCTAGTGTATCATGCCCGTGACACGTCCAATTAATATATTGCCATTCAGACAGACTGACAGGAACCTCTGTCTGGATGTAATACAGCCAATACAGCTAAGATCTCTCTACAGCACACAGTCACAATTACTGAAGATAATAGCGGACGATGTTGACACTCCTATTTGCCATATTTTCAATTTAAGCCTACTAGAATGTGTGTGCCCCCAGGCTTGGAGGGAAGCAAAAGTCATTCCGTTACCCAAGAATAGTAAAGCCCCCTTTACTGGCTCAAATAGCCAACCAATCAGCCTGTTGACAACCCTTAGTAAACTTTTGGAAAAATTGTGTTTGACCAGATACAATGCTATTTTACAGTAAACAAATGGACAACAAACTTTCAGCATGCTTATAGGGAAGGACATTCAACAAGCACAGCATTTACACAAATGACTGATGATTGGCTGAGAGAAATTGATGATGAAAAGATTGTGGGGGCTGTTTTGTTAGACTTCAGTGCGGCTTTTGACTTTATCGATCATAGTCTGCTGCTGAAAAATGTGTTATGGCTTACACCACCTGCTATATTGTGGATATAGAGTTACCTGTCTAACAGAACACAGAGGGTGTCACACCCTGATCTGTTTCACCTGTCATTGTGCTTGTCTCCACCCCCCTCCAGGTGTCGCCCATCTTCCACATTATCCCCTGTGTATTTATATCTGTGATTTCTGTCTGTCTGTCCCAGTTTGTCTTGTTTGTCAAGTCAACCAGCATTTTTGTCTCAGCTCCTGCTTTCCCCAGTCTCTTTTTTCTCGCCCTCCTGGTTTTGACCCTTGCCTGTCCTGACTCTGAGCCCGTCTGCCTGACCACTCTGCCTGCCCCTGAGTCTGCCTGCCGTCCTGTACCTTTGCCCCACCTCTGGATTATTGACCTCTGCCTACCCTGACCCTGCCTGCCGTCCTGTACCTTTGCCCCACCTCTCGATTACTGACCCCTGTCTGCCCTTGACCTGTCTTTTGCCTGCCCCTGTTGGATTATTAAACAGTTGTCTGCATCTGGGTCTTTCCAATCTTTACTTATGGCATGTCACTGTGTATGCGGATGACTCAACACTATACATGTCAGCTACTACAGTGACTGAAATGATCGCAACACTTAAGAGTTGCAGTTAGTTTCAGAGTGAGTGGCATGAAATACGTTAGTTAGGGTTTAGTGAATGAGGACTAAATCTTGTAATAAATAATGTGGAAATTGAGCAAGTTGAGGTGCCTAAACTGAAGTAACCCTGGATTGTAAACTGTCACGGTCAAAACATATTGATACAACAGTAGCTAAGATGGGGAGTATGTCCATAATAAAGTGCTGCTCTACCTTCTTAACAGCACTATCAAGAGGGCAGGTCCTACAGGCCCTAGTTTTGTCAAACCTGGACTACTGTTCAGTCGTGTGGTCAGGTGCCACAAAAAATGACTTAGGAAAATTGCAATTGGCTCAGAACAGGGCAACACGGCTGGCCCTTGGATGTACACAGAGAGCTAATATTAATAATATGCATGTCAATCTCTCCTGGCTCAAAGTGGAGGAGAGATTAACTTCATCACTACTTGTATTTATGACATTGTATTTATGACATGTTGAATGCACCGACCTGTCAGTTTCAACTACTGGTGCACAGCTCGGACACTGTCATGGAAAATTACATAATTAGTCATGCTATCCTGTGTTTTACTGCTTAAAGAATAGTCTCTTGTTATATGCTAGTTTTTTCTAACCAGATTAAGATGGATTAGAAGGAGCATTTAACAATTAAATGACATTCCAATTGAGTCACCACAATCCTCGAAACTTGAAAAGTCACCGCGGGTTAATTCCTTGGTATGGGGCATTGGAAAATGGCCATGTTTTAGATCGATTAGGATATAATTTAGAATCTTTGGTAAATTTAAAGAATAGTCTCTTGTTATATGCTAGTGTTTTTCTAACCTGATACAAACTTGTCTTTGTGTGACTTAGTTATAAAACTGGGCTTACAGCTAAGAGACGTTTGGGTGCAACCGCAGCATGTGAAAACCCGTGTGTTTACTATCTACAGAAAGTCACATGTATGGAACCTTGCAGAACAAGGTACAATATAGTGTTTGTTGTTGTGAGTGCAGTTAGCACGAGGGCTCAACCATCTTTCTTAAAGTCTGCACAGAGAACTAATTACCTTTTACACACTATCTGCTGACTGCCACGTATACAGAAAGGGGTTGTATTTACCAGCAGAGACCTGGCTATGTTTGTTAAGCTTTCAACTCTGAACTATTCTTGGTGATGCTGATTGCTTCATTTTTGCAAATCTTATAATAAAGCTGTTGTTGGAAGAATTTAAAGTCTCTCTCTTCCTCTAGAATTTCCCTGACAACACCCATTTATACCCCACAAGACATGCCACAAGAGGTCTCTTCACAGTCCCCAAATCCAGAACAGACTATGGGAGGCGCGCAGTATTACATATAGCCATGACTACATGGAACTCTATTCCACATCAAGTAACTGATGCAAGCAGTAAAATTAGATTTTTAAAAACTGGGGAAAAACACCTTATGGTACAGTGGTAACTGTGAAGCAACACTAACATAGGCAGACACATGCATACACACACACACGATAATATATGCACTATACACACACACGTACACATGGACTTTGTACTGTAGATATGTGGTGGAGTAGGGGCCTGAGGGCACACAGTGTGTTGTGAAATCTGTGAATGTGTTGTAATGTTTTTTTAAATTGTATAAACTGACTTAATTTTGCTGGACACAAGGAAGATTAGCTGCTGCCTTAGCAGCATAATAAATACAAATATAAATAATCATACTCTCGCCATTATCTGGCAGCATCCACACTCACAACAGTTTGTGTTTGGCTACGTCGACCCTCTAGCTGAGGTGTTTCAGGCGGCATGCCTGTGTTGTTACTGCTACGAGAACAAACTCTTTGATCTGAGGCAACGATCGGCTCAAACATGAACAGTTTCAGTAGGTTTATTGTCTCCCTAACTAACATTATTTCAATATCTGTAATAAACTCATACTCAGCCTCGGAGCTACTCGGTAATTTCAGCCATTTTTGGGAGTTCCAAAATTGTCTCTCCTGCCAGTGACGCAAAAATGCCAATACGGCGATTTACAGTAACAGTCAGCTGGCATTCTAAATCCTAGTGTTTCCATTTCCCTTTAACTTCATACGTTTAGCCTGTGGTACCTTGTGGAATAGACACTTGCTGGAATGAGCTTTTAACTAATCAGCATTCAGGATTAGACATACCCGTTGTATAAAAGAAAAATAAACATCATTACATGAAACAAAACATTTAGTCATTTTTGAGACTACAAGAAATAGGTTTACCACTATGTTAAACAACTGCAATAATGTATGCGTTGGTTTTCAACAGCATGGTGGCTATTGTAGTCTTTTGACTGTAGAAAAACAGGGATCTCTAAAGTTGTGCCAGTATGCTCAGGCAGCACGCGAGGGAGGGAGGGGCAACTGTGCAGGCACCATAGCTAATCGGTCTGGAACTCACCCATACACATAATTTACACAGCACACAAATGCACTTGAAACAGCAGTATAGTTCATTGTATCTTTATTATTGTAATAATCGTCACTGATAAAGTTGAGACAGACAGGACAAGCAGAAACAGGTGGTTGGATATTAAAATGCTCAGATCTGATTGTGGCATTACACTTTGGCTTTAAAACAAACAGAAGGCACTTAAACAGAAGAGGATCAAGTTGTCTCTTAGGCACAGATCTAGGATCAGGTACCTTTCATCCAATCCTATGGTTATGATGGGAAGGAAACAGAAACCTGACCTTAGATCAGTGTCTAAGGTTAACTTTATCCTCCTCGCACATAAACATGAAAA
This sequence comes from Salvelinus sp. IW2-2015, assembly GCF_002910315.2. Taxonomy (NCBI): domain Eukaryota; kingdom Metazoa; phylum Chordata; class Actinopteri; order Salmoniformes; family Salmonidae; genus Salvelinus; species Salvelinus sp. IW2-2015. The sequence goes on from NC_036870.1 coordinate 20,262,784, forward strand.
GCAAAGGCACTTATGGAGGGGCGGGACTAGGGCAAGAGAGGGATCCCTGATTGGTCAGATAATGTTTTGACTGATAGGGGGCAGCATGGTTTTAGTATTCAGCTAGGGCTGACTCAGAACATTACAGATATTTTAGATACGGTTCAGAACCCCTCCCCCCATCTGTGAATGAGACCCTCTGTCGCCCAGGTAACCATTCCCATGCCAACCACAGAGAGAGAAAGACAGGTAAAAAAAGAAAAACGAGAAAACAGCAATAAAAACCTTTCTTTGTGCTCTTGGTATTATTTAACACATCTTATAATTAAAGTAAAATATTAATACAGTTCATCAATTATACCATAATTGTACTATCTGTGTATGCATGTAAGGATCAATATCTGTACGGTATACTGTATGTTTGTTGATATCTGTGTGTAGCCTATGAGGATATAATTATCATTACCTTTGGCCCTGTGCCCCTTATATTAATAATTGGCTTTTTGATATTTGGACTGTTCTCATAATTAAATCATTGGCTTCTCAGTTCAGTTATACATAAAACATACAGGGAATGTGATTGGCATAGACAGGAGTGGGGAACACTGAGGAAGAGTGTAGTAGTGATACACAGACACACACTTATCTTTGGACCTCTATTCCTTAGATCATAGGTTATAAAGAAGTAATGGGATAAGGATATGATGTATTCTCTCTGAGTAGGACCGAGGAAGACCATGAGGGTGGCGGTGATGAAGGTCTCACTCGGACCAATCGTCATCTCCCAACTCTGAGGAGTCGTCCTCGCTGTCGCTGCACTCCACAGCAATACGGCGAGACAAGATGGCCGCCACATCGTTGCCGTAGTTATCCTTTTTCTCCTGCTCTTTCTGTTCCTCCACCTTACGTAGGTTAAAACCTGCCAGAGAGAAAGGGAGAGATGGGGGATTAGGGTGTGTGTGTGTTTATGTGTGTTCGTATCGGTCTGTCTGTGTGTATGTGTGTCGTACCTTGCCGGATAGCCGACAGGAGGTCACTGTGAGCGTCAGCGGGGGCTTCTGGCTGAGCTTGGGTGGATTTAAGAGGAGGGGGAGCCCCAATGGAGAAGGAGGGGGGAGGAGGGCCAGAAGTAGGGGGAGGAGGGCCTGGGGGAGGCGGGGGAGGAGGAGGAGGAGGTGCGCCACCACCCTGGGGGAGAGAGGGGGGAGGAGGCGGAGAGATGGAGGCCTGATAGGAAGGAGGAGGTGGGGCAGGGGGGGAGGGATAGGCGGAGGAAGTGGGGGGAGTGGGAGTGGAAAAGTCAAATCCAGAGGGGGGAGGGGGAGGGATTCCGAAGCCAGGGGAGGGGGGAGGAGGAGGTGGGGCAGGAGGAGGGGCCAGGTTGGGCCGTGTGCCAATGGGAGCAGTAGAGGGCATGGGAGGGGCTGGAGGGGGGTGTGTGGGGCTAAGAACGCTGGTGCGCTTTTGGGTTGATGCTCCATATTGTCCGTCATGATACCTGCCAATGAGAGAGCAGGGGAAGGATTAAGGTCAGCACACGGATTCTCCAAACACAACTTTCTCCAAACGATTTTGTCCACTTGAGATGAAGTGTGTTGACTGGAGTAAACACTAATGCCAAAAATGCTAAATTAGCATAAAATGTGTAAAAACTACAGTACATGCACAATTTAAATGTGCATACACTACACCACTCCATCCCTGCTACTTACGCCATGTCTGGGGGTGGAGGGGGCAGGAAGTCGTCCGGGGCGGGGGGAGGGAGGGGGGAGCCAGGATCGAAGGCGTACGACCCTGTACTTTGGTCCAAACCATCAGGGGAGTAACAGCCTTCTCCTGAACCAATACTGCCATTCAGACCCTCAAGAGATTCTCTACACACAAGATGCACAAAAAAAGAGTGAATATTTTCATCAATAACAACACAATTAAACAGTTTAAAATCATTCTATAGGACATCACTCTCCCCCACACACTCACAATCTCCCTCCCTCATATTCTCTTTCTCCTCACTCCACTTCATACATTCTCGCCCCATCCTCTTTATCCTCATTTCTCGCCCTGTTCTCATTCTCTCTCATCTCTCACCCCATGTCATTCTTGGGCACCACAAACTCCTCTCCCATCTTTAGCCGTTCCCACTCATCCTTCCTGGTTTTGATCTTCCTGGGATTCAGAGTCCGCATATTCTGATTGTCCTTCTTCTCCTTCTACTCAGACAGAGAGACAAAGAGAGGGGGGTGACAAAGAGAGAGGGAAGGAGGGAGAGAGTGAGAGGAGCGAGAGCGAAAGAGAGAGAGAAAGACAGAGGGAAAGAGAAGAGAAACAGGAAAGGGCATTTAACAGAGCTATAAGTGCACTTCCTTGTTTTGTTTAAGCAGAAGATGGGATGCATTTCCCAACAGGCCGAAAACAAACTCCACTGTCTCATTGAAGGACGTGTCTCAATTGTCTCAAGGCTTAAAAATCCTTCTTTAACCGGTCTCCTCCCCTTCATCTACACTGATTGAAGTGGATTCAACAGGTGACATCAATATGGGATCATAGCTTTCACCTGGATTCACCTAGTCAGTCTTTGTCATGGAAAGAGCATGTTTGTACACTCAGTGTAGGTAGGGGTAAAGTTACTAGGCAACAGAATAGATAAACAATAGCAGCGGGGTATGTGATGAGTCAAAAGAGTTAGTCAATGTAGATAGCCTGGGTAGCTATTTGGTTAAATATTTATCAGTCTTATGGCTTGGGGGTAGAAGCTGTTCAGGGTTCTGTTGGTTCCAGACTTGGTGCATCCTTACTGCTTACCGTGCGGTAGCAGAGAAACAGTCTATGACTTGGGTGCCTGGAGTCTTTGACAATTTTTAGGGCCTTCCTTTCACACTGCCTGATATAGAGGTCCTGGATGGCAGGGAGCTCGGCCCCAGTGATGTACTGGGCCGTGTGCACTACCCTCTGTAGCGCCTTGCTGTCAGATGCCAAGCAGTTGCCAAACTAAGCTGTGATGCAGCCAGTCAAGAAGCACTCAATGGCGCAGCTCTCAATGGAGCATAGTTTTTGAGGATCTGAGGGCTCATGCCAAACCTTTACCATTGTCGTGTCTTCTTCACGACTGCGTTGGTGTGTGTGGACCATGTTAATTCCTTAGTGATGTGGACACGGAGGAACTTGGAGCTCTCGACCCGCTCCACTGATGTGGATGGGGGCCTGCTCAGTCCTCAGTTTTGCTGTAGTCCACGATCAGCTCCTTTGTCTTGCTGACGTTGACGGAGAGGTTGTTGTCCTTGCACCACACTGCAAGATCACTGACCTCCTCTCTATAGGTGGTCTCATTGTCGGTGATCAGGCCTACCAGTCGTGTCGTCAGCAAATTTAATTGTGTTGGAGTCGTGCGTGGCAGCGCAGTCGAGGTGAACAGGGAGTACAGGAGGGGACTAAAGGCGCCCGCATGCTTCTCAGCCAAAACAGTTCTGAAGAGATTAACAACATTTTGTTTTGGTCTTCGGCTAGGTTTTCTTTCGGCTGTTCGGGCACACCAAAACAATTCTTGAGGCAAGCCAAAGTCGGTAGCCAAAGTCTACGCCCCTTTGTCGATGATTGGTCAACAGTAGGGATTCTTCAATATAGTCTTTGTTGTCATTCAACGAGAGATGACTCGTATTCATGCACATTTTTTCATTGACAAACACTGCACCAAACATCTTACTTAGATGTAAAATTCCACGACTAAGATCTCCTTGGCAAAAACTGTCAAAATGAATGATACATTTCTTAAAATTGACAGATTAATTTGGACTATTTTGTGTGTACTGGCTACAGTGTCTCAAAATGGACAAACAGTACTATTGCTGTTTTTTTCCTTGTTTTTCAAACAAAGGTCTTTTATGGGAGTATGAAGCGTCCAGATTAGTGTCCCGCTCCTTTAAAGCTGCAGCTCTAGCTCAGTACAGATGTTGCCTGTAATCCATGGCTTCTTGTTGGGATATGTACGTACGGTCACTGTGGGGACAACATTGTTGATGCACTTATTAATGAAGCTGGTGATTGATGTGATAAACTCAATGTCATCAGATGAATCACAGAACATATTCCAGTCTGTGCTAGCGAAACAGTCCTGTAGCTTAGCTTCCGCTGCATTGGACCATTTCCATATTGAGCGCTTCACTGGTACTTCCTGTTTGAGTTTTTGCTTGTAAGCAGGAATCAGGAGGATAGAGTTATGGTCAGCTTTTCCAAAGGGAGGGTGAGAGAGAGCTTTGTACGGGTTTCTGTGTGTGGAGTAAAGGTGTTCTAGAGTTTTGTTGCCTCTAGTTGCACAGGTGACATGCTGGTAAAAATTCGGTTAAACGGATTTCAGTTTCCCTGCATTAAAATCACCGGCAACGAGAAGCGCTGACTATGGTTGTGCATTTTCTTGTTTGCTTATGGCCCTGTACAGCTTGATGAGTATGGTCTTAGTGACAGCATCAGTTTGTGATGGTAAATAGACAGCTACAAAAAATATAGATGAAAACTCTCTTGGTAAATAGTATGGTCTGCAGTTTATCATGAGGTATTCTAACACAGGCGATAAAAACTCAAGACTACTTTAACATTAAAGATTGCGAACCAGATGTTGTTAATAAAGAGACACACCGGTCCCCTCTTCGTCTTAACCGAGGCAACCGTCTGGTCTAGACAATGGATTGAAAAAACAGCGTCCTTGTTCAGCCACGACTCCGAGAAACATAGAATATTACAGTTCCTCAGGTCCTGTTGATAGGATATTCTCCAACGGAGCTCGTCCAGTTTTTTAATCTTGTGACTGTACGTTCGCCAATAGAAGGGAGGGTAAAGGCGGTTTATTTGCTCGCCATCGTAGTCTCGTCAACGTAGTCTCTTCTACCTCTCTTGCACCGTCGCTTCCTCTTTCGAGTCCCGGGGATTAAGGCCTGGTCAGGAGTGAGCAGAACGACCAGAGCTGCCGATTCGGTAAAGTAGAAATTGTCATCCAAATCAAGGTTAGTGATCCCCATTCTGATGAAATGATGGAGTAGACATGATGTACAAACATTTTTTTTTCTTCTTTTTTTTTTTTTTAAATATCAGAATTGGTCAGGAGCCCGTAAAACGGCTGCTATCCTGTGCAGCGCCATTTTACTTTGTGAGTGTTACCCGTTACCCTGTGAGTGTTACCCGTTACCCTGTGTTTACCCTGTGTTTGCGTCTCTCCTTCATGATGTCCTTTGTGTCCTGCAGCATCTTCTCCTTCCACAGATCAAAGAAGTAGGAGGGATCCGTGTAGAACTTCAGAGCATCCTTACCATCATCCCTAGACATGACAACAACAAAAATGAACAATATCAATGTGTGTGTGTGTGTGTGTGTGTGTGTGTGTGTGTGTGTGTGTGTGTGTGTGTGTGTGTGTGTGTGTGTGTGTGTGTGTGCGCGCGTGTTTGCGCGCGTGTGTGTGTGTGTTTGCGTGCGTGCGTGCGTGTACCTGTACTGGCTGAGGTTGTTGAGTGGTGGAGGTGGGTTGCAGGTCAGATAGGTCTCCTGTACAGGCAGCGGTAGAGAGGGTCTACAGAACAACTGCTGGTCCTGAGTCAGATTACTATGAAACGCTTTCTTCTGGGTGATGGCCTGCAGAGAGACTGAGAGAGAGATGGAGGGTGGAGAGAGAGAGGTGGAGAGAGAGCGATATGGTGAGAGAGAGACAGAGATATGGAGAGAGAGAGATAGAGAGAGAGCGATGTGGAGAGAGAGAGATGGAGGATGGAGAGAGGGAGAGAGCGAGAGAGAGACACAGTTAGGGTTAGTATTCTGTTTGTTTGGGACAAAGGKATACAGCTGTCTCTTATACACATCTAGATGTGTATAAGAGACAGGGTATACAGTATGTGCCAGTATGTGTTGCATTACATTATACTTAAAGTCCACTGAATTCTCACTTTGAATACTATCTACATGGCACTGTTTGCTTGTAACATACAGTGGTTTTCCCGGACACAGGTTGAGCCTAGTTATGAACTAAAGATCATGTTCAATAAAGATTCTCCATTTAAATTGCTTTTAAATCTAATAGGCTTAATCAGCATGCGGGAAATCACCCCATGGTATATGTCAGTCTCTTACCCTCCTCCTCTTTAGGGTCGAGCTGGGTGACTTTGACTTGTAGACGGTCCACTCTCTCTCCCAGTGTGTTCACCCGGACAGCAAACACCCCCGCCTGCACAAACAGCTCTCCAAACACATCCTCTGCATACTTACCTACACACACAAACAAATGTATATTATGGCCTAAATACACTAAGTGTACAAAACATTATGAACACCTGCCCTTTCCATGACAGATTGACCAGGTGAATCCAGGTGAAAGCTATGATCCCTTATTGATGTTAAATCCACTTCAATCAGTGTAGATGAAGGGGAGGAGACAGGTTAAAGAAGGGTTTTTAAGCCTTGAGACAATTGAGACATGGATTGTGTTGGTGTGCCATTCAGAGGGTGAATGGGCAAGACAAAATATTAAAGTGCCTTTGAATGGGGTATTGTAGCAGGTGAGGCTGTTCTGAGGGCAGAAGGGGGGAGCTGCAACTCAATATTATGAAGGTGTTCATATTTTGTACACTCAGTGTACAATGATTACATATCACAAGATACATACTTGCAATTTACACACACAATCTCATATTACAATACACTGCACTGTTCTGCATGTAGCACTTCCCTAGGTATAAACTCACCCAACACATAGAGTGAGTAACTTACTGAGGCTGCCTAGCTGGCGTATGATGTTGGCGAGGCTAATGTTGGTGACACACTCCAGCTCGCTGCGGATGGTGTTGGGGATCGTCTGGCGGCACACATGGCGAGGCTCGATGTTCCTCGTCACCAATGGCATTCTGGGACGGGAGGGGTAGCGGGGGGCTTCCCTGGAGGGGGGGCAGCATGTGAGAAAGGTCCATCACTCTATGACACGTGCTACTGTAATTGTACTTGGTTATATTATGTAAGAACAATGGTGGAACACTAATAAAAATTCTATTATTTTATAACAAATGCGCTTTCTTCCGCGTTGGATCACGGTCGCTGTCTGTGGTTCTGAAACATCAGTGCGCTGTTGAATTGCCTGGAGCCTTTTCCTAGACCATGTTGCTATGTGCATAACAGCACAGTTAACCAGCATATTGGTGTTGAGAACAATGTGGAGGAGGCAGCAGAGGAGTGAGGAGATGAGAAAACAGCCCTTGCCTTAATTGTCTAAAAGTGAAGAGAGAGGAAACCCAACTTAAAATTAGGTCTAAAATCAATAACCTAACTTAAATGTGCCTGACTTTATAAATCATCCATATATATCTACAGAAATAAGACAGATCCTGCTTCTGTTACCTGTTTGAGTGTTTGCTTAATAGCCTGATTCCGTGAGCTCCAAGCCTCATGCAACCACAACATGTCGGAAAAAGCAATTTCACAAATTCATTTTTAATCTTTGTTATGCTGTAATAAATGCTTTACATTTGTTTTGTTACTACAGCCTCTCTGGTATAACTTATACATGATTTAGTGTTGTTTACAATGTTCCAAATGGTCAGAAAAATAATAATATTGTAATCTAACAGCACCTGTTTGTCACAAATAATATGCATGCGGCTCTCGCTCCAGTCCTATACCCTCCTTTTTCTTGATTTTCTCCTTCTTGTTATTGTTATTATTATGATCATCATTATAATAATAAGTAATGCCATTATCATTAGTAGGCTTAGTATAGCAGCCAAGTATAACCACCATCGAGCTGTAGGCCTAAAAGCACATCTTGTTACCGTAACTTATTTAGGCCTATATGTCAATATATAGGCTACTGTACCAATCAATCATTCATGTCATCACACAGCATGAGTCATTCATGATTTGTTTTAAAATGAAATAACAAAAGAAGTCTTGAATAATTAGCCTAAACAATAAATAAACCTTTAATGTTGGCCATTGCATTCCCGAATGCATGCACTGTTTTTAGTCTTTGCTCGAATAAAGGCTTTACAAAAAAAGGTACGCTTATAATTTATCATCTTGTGTTGTTTACACTGTTCCAAATGGTCAGAAAAAACCATATATTGTGATCTAACAGCCCCTGTTTGGCACACATAATATGCAGGGCTATGCAGCGCTTTGTACTTGCCTTCCTTATTTTTCTTGATCTCCAGTAGTTCCACAAGTACGTCTAATTTCTTACACACATCTGACTTCCCCTTTCCCGCCTGAGAAACCAGTACACCTTCCCCGTGTCAAGTTTTTTCCCCCACGTCCTCCTCATCCATTTTTCTGTCACATATGTTACGGTGTTAGAGTTTGTTATAACCAATTTATTCATGTGATTAGCATACGCTATACCAACGTATTGGTCACGTGCATGCGGCGCATACATGTGTCATGTAAAGAGAGCAAGGGTTGAGAGAATATGGAAAAAAATTCCTAAACAAATGGAGGATTTCGGTGACTTTTCAGCCACAAATGGCTTCAGCAACACGGACTGCGCAATATACACTGTTGATGTTCTGTGGTGGTCGCTACAGCAGGGAGTAGAGAGAGACAAGGAGTGCTAGTCACACAGGCAGTCGCTGTCTTTTTCTAACACAGCGCAGCAAGTCTGAGCTGAACACAAACAAATCAATTTCGGTTAATTGACTCCCTCCTGAGTCATTTTGTCTTAATTATTTTAAACAAATATTTAAGATTTAAGATTCTTCAAAGTAGCCACCCTTTGCCTTGATGACAGCGTTGCACACTCTTGGCATTCTCTCAACCAGCTTCATGAGGAAGTCACCTGGAATACATTTCAATTAACAGGTGTGCCTTGTTAAAAGTTCATTTGTGGAATTTCTTTCCTAATGCGTATGAGCCAATCAGTTGTGTTGTGACAAGGTAGGGGTGGTATACAGAAGATAGCCCTATTTGGTAAAAGACCAAGTCCATATTATGGCAAGAACAGCTCAAATAAGCAAAGAGAAACGACAGTCCATCATTAGGTCAGTCAATCCGGAAAATGTCAAGAACTTGTCAAGTGCAGTCGAAAAAACCATCAAGCGCTATGACGAAACTGGCTCTCATGAGGACCGCCACAGGAAAGGAAGACCCAGAGTTACCTCTGCTGCAGAGGATAAGTTCATTACAGTTACCAGCCTCAGATTGCAGCCCAAATAAATGCAGACACATCTCAAAATCAACTGTTCAGAGGAGACTGCGAGAATCAGGCCTTCATGGTCAAATTACTTGGGCCGATAAACACGAACAATGGACATTAGACCAGTGGAAATCTGTCCTTTGGTCTGATGAGTCGAAATTTGAGATTTCTGTTTCCACAACCTCTGTGTCTTTGTGAGACGCAGAGTAGGTGAACGGATAATCTCCACATGTGTGGATCCCACCGTGAAGCATGGAGGAGGTGTGATAGTGTGGGGGTGCTTTGCTGGTGGCACTGTTGGTGATTTATTTATTGAAAGCACACTTAAACAGCATGGCTACTACATCATTCTGCAGCAATACGCCATCCCATCTGATTTGCGCTTAGTGGGACAATCATTTGTTTTTCAACAGGACAATGACCCAACACACCTCCAGGCTGTGTAAGGGCTATTTGACCAAGAAAGAGAGTGATGGAGTGCTGCATCAGATGACCTGGCCTCCACAATCACCCGACCTCAACCAAATTGAGATGGTTTGGGATGAGTTGGACCGCAGAGTGAAGGAAAAGCAGCCACAAGTGCTCAGCATATGTGGGAACTCCTTCAAGACTGTTGGAAAAGCATTCCAGATGAAGCTGGTTGAGAGAATGTCAAGAGTGTGCAAAGCTGTCATCGAGGCAAAGGGTGACTACTTTGAAGATTCTAAAATATGAACTGTATTTTGATTTGTTTAACAATTTTTTGGTTACTACATGATTCCATATGTGTTCATTCATAGTTTTGATGTTTTCACTATTATTCTACAATGTAGAAAATATAAAAAATAAAGAAAAACCCTTGAATGAGTAGGTGTACAAACTTTAGACTGGTACTACGTGTCCCAGACTACCTGTCCGTGCTACCTGTCCCAGACCTGCTGTTTTCAACTCTCTAGAGACAGCAGGAGCGGTAGAGATACTCTTAATGATCAGCTATGAAAAGCCGACTGACATTTACTCCTGAGGTGCTGACTTGCTGCACCCTCAACTACTGTGATTATTATTATTTGACCATGCTGGTCATTTATGAACATTTGAACATCTTGGCCATGTTATAATCTCCACCCGGCACAGCCAGAAGAGGACTGGCCACCCCTCATAGCCTGGTTCCTCTCTAGGTTTCTTCCTAGGTTTTGGCCTTTCTAGGGAGTTTTTCCTAGCCACCGTGCTTCTACAGCTGCATTGCTTGCTGTTTGGGGTTTTAGGCTGGGTTTCTGTACAGCACTTTGAGATATCAGCTGATGTAAGAAGGGCTATATAAATAAATTTGATTTGATACTGGAGTTTGTTAAGAGCCCCGACGTGGTACTGTTTTGGAAACATAGTTTTTTTTTTTATATACAAACTAGATGGTAACTTTACAAGTAAAGTTGGTGGGGCTAGCTAAAGCTCTTTAAACGTTTGTGGTAGTGAAAGAAGTGTAAAAATGTCATTTTTTATTCCCAACGAAAGTCAGTAGATTTGGTCAGAAGTTGTGGTAGTAGTGGTCAGTAGTTATGTGGTTCAGTAGTTGTGTCAAAAAGCTGTTTGGATATGAAGTTAGTAGTTAAATGTGTGGTCAGAAGTTGTGTTGTTGGTATGTAATTGTGTGGTTGAGTCAGGTTGTGTTGTATGGACACTACATGTGGTCAGAATTGTTGATTGCGGTCAGAAGTTATATGGTTGAGGTCACTAGATGCTCTCTCAATATGTCAAATCGCTTGATACTTTGTTTAGGTTAGTTATCATTGTTTTTAGTTTACAATGGAGCCCCTAGTTCCACTCATTACATACCTCTGATACCTCTATTGTCCCACCTCCCAGTCATCGCGGGACCTCACCCATTATAACCACTTATCCAGCAGATACAACCTCTCTTCATCATCATCAGTCTTGGGCTTACCTCCGCTGTACCTGCACCCCACCATACCCTGTCTGCACATTATTTACATTTTAGTAATTTAGCAGACGCTCTATCCAGAGCGACTTACCAGTAGAGTGCATACATTCTCTTTTATTACATTTCTTTTTTTTCTTATTTATTTTAAATAC
>NC_036870.1:20274011-20358277 GCF_002910315.2 Salvelinus sp. IW2-2015
GTATAGCGGAAGAATACACCCATTTAAAATATTTATTTTAGTCTGGGACAGCTCAAATGTTACTCTAACTACTTTTAGTGCCTATTGACGACTGTAGCACTATCTTCGGAGCGAGTGGTTTTTGTTAAGAGCCCCGACGTGGTCTGTTTTGGAGAAACATAGCTTTTTTTTTATTATACTACAAACTAGATGGTAACTTTACAGATAAAGTTGGTGGGGCTAGCTAAAGCTCTTTAAACGTTTGTGGGTAGTGAAAGAAGTGTAAAAAGGTCATTATTTTATTCCCAACGAAGATCAGTAGATTTGTTAGATAAGTTGTGGTAGTAGTGGTCAGTAGTTATGTGGGTTCAGTATTGTGGTCAAAAAGCTGTTTGGATATGGTTAGTAGTTAAATAATGTGGTGGTCAGAAGTTTGTGTTGTTGTGGTATGTAATTGTGTGGTTGAGGTCAGAGGTTGTGTGTGTTATGGACACTACATGTGGTCAGAATTTGTTGATTGCGGTCAGAGTTATATGGTTGAGGTCACTAGATGCTCTCTCATATTGTCAATATGCCTTGTTACTGTTGTATTAGGTAGTTATCATTGTTTTAGTTTACAATGGAGCCCCTAGTTCCACTCATAATTACCTCTGATACCTCCTTGTCCCACCTCCCAGTCATGCCGGTGACCTCACCCATTTATAACCACTCAGCAGTAGCTCACGAAACCTCTCTTATCATCACTCAGTGCTTGGGCTTACCTCCGCTGTACCTGACACCCACACATCATCCCCTGTCGCACCATTATTTACACTTTTAGTAATTTAGCAGACGCTCTTATCCAGAGCGACTCTACCAGTAGAGTGCATACATTCTTTTTATTACATTTTTTTTTTTTTTTTTTTTTTACATACTGACAAGGATATCCCTACCGCCAAACCCTCCCTAAACCGGACGACGCTATGCCAATTGGTGCGCCGCCCCACGGACCTCCGGTTCGGCCGCGGCTGCGACAGAGCCTGGGCGCGAACCCAGAGACTCTGGGTGCGCAGCTTAGACACACTGCGCCACGCGGAGATTATGCCTGATCATCCTGTGCGCGGACCGCAAATAGCATCGAATAGTACCCCACAATATTTCAACTTTCAGGGAAGTCAGGAACCAATACACGGCAGTACAGTCAGGAAAGCAAAGGCTAGCTTTATTCTGCGAGAATATAGTCGTTGCCTGTAGCTCTAACTCCAAAAGGTTTTGGGACACTGTAAAGTCCATGGAGAACAAGAGCAACCTCCTCCCAGCTGCCCACTGCACTAAAGCTAGGTAACACGGTCACACTGATAAATCCATGATAATCGAACATTTCAATAAGCATTTCTCAACGGCTTGGCCATTGCCTTCCTCCTGGCTACTCCAACCCCGGCCAACAGCTCCGCCTCCCCGCAGCTACTCGCCCAAATCCAGACAAGCAGATGTTCTGAAAGAGCTGCAAAAACCTGGACCTGTACAAATCAGCTGGGCTAGACAATCTGGACCCTCTCTTTCTAAAACTATGCCGCCGCCATTGTTGCACCCTCGTTACCAGCCTGTACAACCTTCATCTTTCGTATCGTCCAAGATCCCTAAAAGATTGGAATGATCTGCCGCGGTCATCCCCCCTTTCAAAAGGGGGACACCCTAGACCCAACTGTTACAGACATATTCATCTGCCCTGCCTATCTAAAGTCTTCGAAAGCCATGTTAATAAACAGATCACTGACACCATTTCGAATCCCACCGTACCTTCTCTGCTGTGCAATCGGCTTCCGAGCCGGTCACGGGTGCACCTCAGCCACGCTCAACGGTACTAAACGATATCATAACCGCCATCGATAAAAACAGAAGTACTGTGCAGCCGTCCATCATATGCGACCCTGGCCAAGGCTATTCGACTCTGTCAATCACCGTATTCTTATCGGGCAGACTCAATAGCCTTGGTTTTCTTAATGACTGCCTCGCTGGTTCACCAACTACTTTGCAGACAGAGTTCAGTGTGCTTCAATCTGAGGGCATGTGTCCGGATCGGGCCGACTCTTTTCTCATATATATCTCAATCAATGATGTCAATTTCTTGCAGTGCGGCATTCCCTGATACCACACTTTCCCACGCCAGCGCACCACCATTACCGTTCCATACCCTCGTCATACCTTTGGCCCTTCCTTGGACACTGTGCTAACTAAACCTCCACAACGAGAAATCTTTCAATGCCCAACCTACAAACACTCCTTCTCAGTGGGCCTCAACGCTTCGTTAAACGCTGAAAAACTAAATGCATGCTGTTTCAAACCCCGTGTCGTCCGCTGACCAGCCGACCGCCCGCTTTTAAACATCAACTATTGTCAGCAGCTAACCGATCGCTGCACTGTTACTAGATCAACGAGATAAGCACCCACTCTTAATACCTTTCCTCCAATCCAGTTATCCTCTTTCATCTACGCTAACTCCTATTCTTAATACTTTTTCCCTCTAGGCCAGATCTCTACACTTAAGCAACATCATCATTACGTTCATTCTTACACGACCAGTGATTTAATCTTCTAAGATAAGATTTCCTCTCTATGCCCTATCTACCACTGATTTTGCCTCACACCTCATGACCGTTTTGCACTCACACTGTATAACTTTTTCTCTTTCCTTTCATCACCACCGCCTTCATTAGACTCTGTTTATTTGTCGAATATCCTGCGTTGCTTTACTCCATGATGCTACTCACCTGTGTGTTTTGTCTATTCCACACTGCCTGTGTGCTTTATCTTGGCACAGGTTGCAGTATCGTAAAGGGAGAACTTGTTTCTCAACTAGCCTACCTGTGTTAAATAAAGGTCGAAATTAAAAAAAGTCGGTTGTGTTCAGAGCTGCTATGTGGCTTCAAGTATTGTGTCGGTTGTGTAAAAAGCAGGTGCTTAATCGGTAAAGAGTGAGCTTGTCGGTCAATAAGTCTGTGGTGCAGAAGTTGGTTTGGTCATGCGTATGCAGTTTGTGGTTGTCGGTCACTAGATCTATTGTCAGAAGTTGTGGTCAGAATTATGATGGTTGAGGTATTTTTTTAATTCTACTCTTTTTATTTCCCTTTATTTAGCCAGGTAGGGCTAGTTGAGAACAACGTTCTCATTGCAACCTGCGACCTGGCAAGATCAAGATAGCAATTTGACACTACAACAACACAATTCACAATGCGGACATGAACAAACAATACTAGGCAATAAACAGTTAGAAAAATATAATAAACAAAGTCTCATAACAGTGAGTGAAAACTGACGGTAACGATAAGGGAATTAAGGCATATTAATAGCCATAGGTGGCGAGAGTAATTACAATAGTCGCAATTAAACAACACTGAAGTTAGGTGTGAGAAGGAAACGAATATGCAAGTTTAGAGAGTACGGGGTCAAAGGAGCAAGATAAATAAATAAATAAATCACAGTATGGGATGAGGTAGATAGATGATGAGGGCTGTTTCAGTTTGGGTGATTATGTCATGGAATGGGCATGTGAACTGTAAGCTGCTCTGACAGCTGGTGCTTTATAGTATCTATTGGTGTGGTTGTGTTCGAAATTGTGCGTTGAGGTCAGAAGTTGTGTGGTTGCTGTCAGCAGTTGTGCTGGTTGTTGGTATTTAATTGTGCTGTTGTTTTGTCCACTAGATATCGTAAGCAGTTGTGTGGTCTGCTGTCCAGAAGTATTGTAAGGTTGTCGTATTTAATTGTGTGGTTGTTGTCACTATGATATCGTAAGCAGTGTGTGTGGTTCGCTTCAGAAGTTGTTAAGGTTTGGCTATATTTAATTGTGTGGTTTGTTTGTCTACTAGATATCGTAAGCAGTTGCTTGTGGTTACTGTCAGAAGTTTGTAAGGTTGTGCGGTCTATTCTAATATGTAGTGGTTGTTGTGTCCATGATAGATATGGTATAGCGCTTATTGTTGCTGTCATGAAAGTTGTAAGGTTTGTGATTTAATTGTGTGGTTGTTGTCACTATATATGGTAAGCAGTTGTGTGGTGTTGCTGTCAGAAGTTGTAAGGTATTGTGGTATGTAATTGTGTGTTGTTGTCACTAGATATGTAAGCAGTTGTGTGGTTGTGTCAGAGTTGTTAGGTCTGTGGTATGTATTGTGCGGTTGTTTTCACTAGATATCGTAAGCAGTTGTGTGGTTGTTGCTGTCAGAAGTTGTAAGGTTGTGGTATGTAAATGTGTGTGTTGTTGTTCTACTCTAGATATGGTAAGGCAGTTGTGTGGTTGCTGTCAGAAGTTGTAAGGTTGTGGTATCGAATGTCTGTAGTGGATCCAAAACAAGCAGCTGTTTGGAAAAGTTTGAAAACACTTTGTAATGCAGTTAGCAAAAACAGCTGAACCGTAATTCCGTATTGACTATTTGATTCTACTCACAGCTATGAATAGCGAGAAGTAGATTAATTATCCCATTTACTCTATATTTTTGTCTAACTTGTTTCCGGTAGTGGTCAAAACGGACGTTGTTGCAAAAATGTTACAGAAAATGTTGTTGATGCGGTTACTTAAACTCCTGTAAATATTTGATCCGAATGTTATGTTTAGTCCAACGTCCAGATTCGAGTAGCAGAGAAGTAGACCAAGCTGGTAGCTTGAAATATTTTGTCTACGTGGTTGCAAAGTGGAGTACTTAGCTGATTTTGTGATCAAAAGTTGCATGATTTCATACAGAGAATGTCAGTTGGAAGTGATGATGTCACCAATTGGAACTTTGGAATCTTGAGAAATCCAATGAAAGCGGATGAAAGAAAAATGAGTACAAGAAAGTGAATACGGGAAAAAGTATAACAGATTCAAAAAGATTGTATACAAGCATCTCGATCGAGACCGTTCCTGTAATTTTTAAAGTTGGATCTGCGTTTCTAGCTTTAAACGTGTAGGAGGAGTCTCTGTTCTCTTTCATGACTGTGGCAGTTTCTGCGAGTATCCTAGCAACGGCTCCTTTTGGGAATCTCAATATTGACACGAAGAGCTGTTTTTCAGAAGACGAGCAGGTGAGGGGTTACTTTAATCGCTCTCCCCTCCGAGAACAGGTACACCCGATTTTAAACGGGCCGCGGGCTCTAATCTCGCCGGCGGGTGTCCTCGCGCCTAGGATAGGAAGGAAAAAAAGATGATTTTAAGCCAAATATTTCTTGTGTAACTCTTGGTTATTGGCTCACCAAAACAGACTAGTCTGTTTGGAAGACTTAATGAACTGATTGCATCTGACATGACCTTACAGACGCTTAGAAAGACAGACGATGGGTTACGAAAACGGCTCTAGTGTACCAGATTGCGTAGCCCCGATTTAAAAACGACAACAAACACGAGCTAAGTAGGGAACCAGATTTAGATTAGGATTACTTTTTAAATAATTATTAATTTTTTTATTTCTAAAACACGTGGTATAAGCTTTGTTACAAAAACAGCTTACCATAAATTCGTTATGCAATATTTCAATCTCAGGCACAGCTATCGAAAGCAGAAGTAAGCGCAGAATATCCCATACACTCTATTTTTTTGTCGTAAACGTTGTACTCAACGCCGGTAGTGTGGAAACATACGTTGTTCCAAAATGTACAGAAATGTATGTTGATGTGGTTACTTACAACTGCCTGTCAACTTTTGATGCGAATATTTCTTTTTTTGGCCAAAACTCCAGACTTGTGAAGTACGCACTAGAGCAGCTACGAAAGCTGTCAGCCTGAAATATTGTCTACGTGGTTGCCCAAGAACAAATCTATCTAGTGCATTTGCGTCAAAAGTTTCGTGAGAAAATGACAGTTGTAAAGTGTATCCGTGCACACCAATGGAGAGGAATTAAACAATCTGAGAATCCAATGTTCACAGATTTGGGGGGGTGGGGGGGGGACGAAAAGTATTGATATAACGTAAAAAGTTATAACAATATCAAAAAGTGTATACAATAAACTCACCGAGCCACCGTTCCTGCACTTTGCAATGGAATGGCGTTTCTAGCCAAATGCCTGTCGGTAGGTAGTAGGTGTGCCGGACGAGTAAATAATTACTAAGTATGTCTAATACGCAACGCAGGACCACCATAAGTCATAAATTACCTTACACCTTTACTGCGTTACCGGTTAATTTCCCACCACGAAGCATATCCCATTTACAAGCTGCGTGTCTTACCGAAGACATAGGCCGCCATTTCTGCTACTCTAGCAATATCTGGAGTGCTCCAACACTCTGTGTGTAAGCTAACTGGCGGAAGTCGAGTTCGCGTCAACCGCAGGCGTACACACAGGTGTATGGTCTGTTGCAAAATGCTTACAGATAAAAGATAATTTCTTATTTGCAAAAGCTTTATTCTTTCGCTACCCCAAGAATTAAGAGGATCCAAGCACTATCTTTCGAAAACCGTTGAGTATTGACGATTCAACGTTAAAACAGCGTTGGAATTGAAAGTATTACACAGGAGCCCAAATGTGAATTGAAGTATGGCCGCCTTAATTTGACGAGAAGTTAGTTGGTCTAGATCAGACAGTATCTTTGTAATTCAAATTAGCGTGACGTCCCCATATAATTTACACGTTACGTGTTTAAAAAAAAGTACATTCAGACACACCGCAGGGCTAACTAAAGCAGAACCAAAACCACAGCCCAGTTCTATCCTTCATCCCCCATATTCTAAGGAGTGAATACGTAATTGGTGGACTGGTGGTCAAGGCTCTCTCAACGAAAGAATAAGATATTCTAATGTATACATCCTATTAGCACCCAGATCTACTCGTAATGCACCGGCACCGCCCCACATCGCATTCTCAGTCAAAACACCACTCCACTTCTCTTATAAACAACCACGCCTAATGAATTATCCTCGCTTTTAGAATAAAGTAATTTTTTGCATCCCTGTCTCCGAAGTCTATAAACTATCAGCGCGTCTTTATGACTAATACATAAATTAATGCGCCACTTCTCTACACCCTACTTGAACACCGCCACAGTGGAATGCCACCGTGAAGTCACACACTTCACGTTTACACTCGACACAACAAACAAGACAAGCCTATCCCCAACTCTGTGGTCCAAACTGTATACAAACTAATTTATTTCTATATAGGATAAAACATCGTCATAAATGAGAGCTGTTCTTTAAGTCTCCTACGACTCAGAGAATCAGCGCATTACCATATCACCATTAGGGTCTGAGGATAGTGTGAATGAAACGTTCGTTCTCTCCGAGACCATTCTGCCAGTGTACTAGAAGTGAGAGTTGAAAAACGCCCCTCATATCCGCATGCTAAATCGTCCGGGAAAACGCTATCTCAATTTAGAACTATCTGGAAAAAAGGCGCAAAATTAAAACACTGATTCTCTTACCGTCACGACCAAATCAGTCTTTTGCTTGGTTGAGTCTCTTCATAGAAACAAAATGACGGTTTACATGTAACCAGGGTGGGGCGACTCAATAGGATAACAGCAGAAACGTCCCCAGATTATTGTAAACTTCTCTGATATCGCCAAGGCTTCGGACATCCAGGCGCTGAGCTTGTGTTCACTCTCACTGTCCACGTCCATGTGTCAGCGGCGTAGGACGTACAATAGGATAACTCGCACCACAGTCTAGTCGATAACCACTGTCCAGGTTTATGCGTAGGAGGATGGAGATACGCTAACGTTAACTCCCATTCTGCTCAAACGGGTTCGCATAACCCTCGTGCCCAGAAATTGATAGGAATATTGAGTAGACAGTGTATATAATGCAGGAATAAACCAGATATAATGAGACGTATAACTTAGCCCTGTCACCAGGCTGTCGGTTAACTTAGTGCCATGATCTGATAGAAATGTTCGAGATGTGCTGAAAATTCTAAGTAAGACTTGACACATTCTTACGGTAGAACATTATACACAAACACACTCAACTCATATAGTAAACAGCTCACGAGCGAGTCACAGTCGTACATAAACATACAGGACAAATTTGGGCTGAAATGCTATACTGTCTTTATCCCTGATGACACATTCGATAAAAATTGCACATACATCTTTGAAATCTAATAGATGTCTTCTACATTAGCACCATCGTTTCGCAGATAATCAACCCCACCCCACACTAAATAACATGTAATTTATAACCACACAAGAAAAGATTATATTTACATGGCTCAACTCACAGTAAGTGAGATTATACAAATTTTATAATAATACATCAATCTAGAACCCCTATGAATAAATAAAAAGCCAAAAGGTGACTAAATGTTCCTCTGAATGAAGGACTGGCGTTGACCCCTGATTCTCCTCATTTCTGCACGTGCGAGATAGTCCCACCGTAGAATAGATTACTTATATTACCAGTTTCAACAATTGTCAGGGGGATGTGCTCAATGCCCAACTCTATGCCAGCCAGTATTGCCTGTTACTGGCAACTAGAATTAGCCGCAGGCTAATCTCTAGTCAGTTGCCTGGCTGGTTCCCAGAATTTTGTTGAGACCACTGCCCAGACTTTTGATTTATTTAATATTTTTTTGGCTTGCGTCGGGAGGCTTCAGTGAGAGTTTTAGAAGTGGACCTGCCTTAACCCTTCAACATAGAATAAAGTCGGCCCCACCTAGGAGTGGTTTTGCGCGGAACTGGACTAATAGTTCCAGACCCTCCCCCACATGGGTAAACACTGCTGGTGAGACATTCTTTCACCACGAAAGAGGACACACGTGCAGTGGAATTTAGTATGGACGTGACAGACAAGTGGAGATGACTGGGATTTGTATCGGACATTCCTATGGCGACCCTCACCTATGCAGCGCGGACTGCCGATCTGACTCGATTTTATCAAACACCCCTGCCATCAAATTCACCAACTCAATGAACTCATTATTTCTCAATCGACCTCGACTCTCAGTTCAACGTCAACAAATTCTTACCTCTCCATTGACAAAATCATGATTTCTGATCACCTGATCCATATGATACACTACCCATTCTGGACCTATTGTAAGATCTCCCATGCGTAAAGCCCCTTCTAGCACAAGGTGATTGCACCTCCGTTATCTCTGTCTCCAGCCTGCCTATAGTCTACATGTGTTCACCCAGCTTAAAGTGGTTTTAAGATCTGTGCTCGCAACGTCTGTTTCCATTTGCCTTTCGCACTGCTTCCCTATGGACGCTTTTTTCCCTCGCCCCCGGAGAGCTATGGACCAATCGAAACTCCAGCGGTCCTGGGCCAACCCCATTGCTAGAACGCCATCGAACAATATCGCGGAACACGGTCCTCCACGCCTCTGTCCCGCCGACATCCTCCACAAGCCAACCTCGGCCCACCTGGCATGGGTGTCGTTGTCACTGGCACAACCAATGCTGACCACCGAGGTTCTGCGCACCAGCACTTCCAAATCACCAGGGACTCCCTCTAGCTCTTTGACATGAACCTCACCCATCGCACTCAGCAGGTCACATCTACAGGAAGTCCACCTGGCAAAAAACAGACAACCAATCGGTGTGTGCAATTATATTCCTTACACAATCATTTCGCGTACACCACAATTTTGAAAACATTTTCAATCCTAAAACAGCAACAAAACAATGAAAAGACAGTGCTTAGGGCCTATGTTTCATCAGCTGATAAGTCCGTGTGCCTCCCTTCACTATTAGTACTTACAATAGATCTATGGACTCTTTCGATCTATTAATAACGCACCACATTGCTCCCCATGAAGGCAGCCCAATGACGAACCCAGCGGCACAGCAATGCGGTTGGAAGGTCGAGACTGTATGAATCCCTTCCTTAGTGGGCAAGATTGACACGGCCCCAAATCCGGCTTTTCCTCTTCTCTACCTCCTATGCATCTTTGTGGAGAATGTTGAGGTTATGCGAATAGCAATAGGAAAGAATATTAGTTTAGTAACAGTGCGTACTATTAATGCTAAAATATACCAGTATCAATGGTCTGAGATGTGCAGGGTTTCCCAAAACTCGGTCCTCGGGTTTTGCTACGTTTTTTGGTGTTTTATACCACTTAGCACCTTACACAGCTTGATTCTCAAATACTAATCATAAAATATTTATAGCTCTTTTGTTATCAATATTGAATCATCTGTCCGCTAGTTTTAGGTGGGAAAAATCCAAAACATATGCACCTCTTGGCCCCCCGGCACGATCCGAGTTAGACCGAAGTCCGGACAACGGATGGACCAAAGTCTATGGCATCCATTGGAGAAGCAAATTGAATTTCAACGTCCCTCCAATTGCTGCAGTGTTGTATAACTGCGGAGCAGTGTTGATGTAGATTCGCGCACAAGCTGTTGCGTTATGGTAGCCATGCAGTCCTCATCTACTGTTGCCATTGAAAACAAAGGGAGTGCAGGCAACCCTCCGTCTGACCATCACCTGTACTATGAATTGTTACATGTTATATCTCGTTGTGTACGTGGGTGGAAGCGATGTGAATTAAGCATGTATGTTTGGTGTTGTGTCTGTTAGTGAGACAAGGATATCCCTACCGGCCAAACCCTCCCTAACCCGGACGACGCTATGCCAATTGTGCGCCGCCCCACGGACCTCCCGGTTGCGGCCGGCTGCGACAGAGCCTGGGCGCGAACCCAGAGACTCTGGTGGCGCAGCTATAGACCACTGCGCCACCCGGGAGGTTATGCCCTGAATCATCCTGTGGCGGACCGCAATAGCATCGAATAGTCCCCACAATATTCAACTGTTCAGGGAAGTCAGGAACCAATACACGCAGTCAGTCAGGAAAGCAAAGGCTAGCTTTTTCAAGCAGAAATTAAATTCGAATCCTGTAGCTCTAACTCCAAAAGGTTTTGGGACACTGTAAAGTCCATGGAGAACAAGAGCACCTCCTCCCAGCTGCCCACTGCACTAAAGCTAGGTAACACGGTCACCACTGATAAATCCATGATAATCGAACATTTCAATAAGCATTTCTCAACGGCTGGCCATGCCTTCCTCCTGGCTACTCCAACCCCGGCCAACAGCTCCGCCTCCCCCGCAGCTACTCGCCCAAATCCAGACAGCAGATGTTCTGAAAGAGCTGCAAAACCTGGACCYGTACAAATCAGCTGGGCTAGACAATCTGGACCCTCTCTTTCTAAAACTATCCGCCGCCATTGTTGCAACCCCTRTTACCAGCCTGTWCAASCTCTCTTTCGTATCGTCCRAGATMCCTAAAGATTGGAAWGCTGCCGCGGTCATCCCCCTCTTCAAAGGGGGTGACACCCTAGACCCAAACTGTTACAGACCTATATTCATCCTGCCCTGCCTATCTAAAGTCTTCGAAAGCCAWGTTAATAAACAGATCACTGACCATTTCGAATCCCAMCRTACCTTCTCYGCTGTGCAATCCGGCTTCCGAGCCGGTCACGGGTGCACCTCAGCCACGCTCAAGGTACTAAACGATATCATAACCGCCATCGATAAAAGACAGTACTGTGCAGCCGTCTTCATCGACCTGGCCAAGGCTTTCGACTCTGTCAATCACCGTATTCTTATCGGCAGACTCAATAGCCTTGGTTTTTCTAATGACTGCCTCGCCTGGTTCACCAACTACTTTGCAGACAGAGTTCAGTGTGTCAAATCTGAGGGCATGTTGTCCGGATCGGGCCGACTCTTTTCTCTGTATATATCAATGATGTCAATCTTGCTGCGGGCGATTCCCTGATCCACCTCTACGCAGACGACACCATTCTGTATACTTCTGGCCCTTCCTTGGACACTGTGCTAACTAACCTCCAAACGAGCTTCAATGCCATACAACACTCCTTCCGTGGCCTCCAACTGCTCTTAAACGCTAGTAAAACCAAATGCATGCTTTTCAACCGTTCGCTGCCAGCACCCGCCCGCTTTAAACATCAACTATCTGAGCAGCTAACCGATCGCTGCAGCTGTACATAGCCCATCTGTAAATAGCCCACCCAATCTACCTACCTCATCCCCATACGGTTTTTATTTTATGTACTTTTCTGCTCTTTTGCACCCCAGTATCTCTACTTGCACATCATCATCTGCTCATTTATCACGCCAGTGTTAATCTGCTAAATTGTAATTATTCGCTCCTATGGCCTATTTATTGCCTACCTCCTCATGCCTTTTGCACACACTGTATAGACTTTCTTTTTTCTACTGTGTCATTGACTTGTTTATTGTATTATTGGCTTGTTTACTCCATGTGTAACTCTGTGTTGTTGTCTATGTCACACTGCTTTGCTTTATCTTGGCCAGGTTGCAGTTGTAAAGGAGAACTTGTTCTCAACTAGCCTACCTGGTTAAATAAAGGTGAAATAAAAAATGTGGTTGTGTTCAGTAGTTATGTGGCTCAGTAGTTGTGTGGTTGTGGTAAAAAGTTGTGTGTAAATGGTAAGTAGTGAGATGTGTGGTCAAAAGTTGTGGTCAGAAGTTGTGTGGTCATGGTATGCAATTGTGTGGTTGTGGTCACTAGATATGGTCAGAAGTTGTGGTCAGAAGTTATGTGGTTGAGGTATTTTTTTAATTTATTTTTATTTCACCTTTATTTAGCCAGGTAGGCTAGTTGAGAACAAGTTCTCATTTGCAACTGCGACCTGGCCAAGATAAAGCATAGCAATTTGACACATACAACAACACAGTTACACATGGAATGAACAAAACATACAGGCAATAATACAGTAGAAAAAAATAAAACAAAAGTCTATATACAGTGAGTGCAAATGAGGTAAGATAAGGGAGTTAAGGCAATAAATAGGCCATGGTGGCGAAGTAATTACAATATCGCAATTAAACACTGGAATGGTAGGTGTGCAGAAGATGAATGTGCAAGTAGAGATACTGGGGTGCAAAGGAGCAAGATAAATAAATAAATAAATACAGTATGGGGATGAGGTAGATAGATGGGCTGTTTACAGATGGGATATGTACAGGTGCAGTGAACTGTAAGCTGCTCTGACAGCTGGTGCTATTATAGGTATGTAATTGTGTGGTTGTGTTCAGAAATTGTGCGGTTGAGGTCAGAAGTTGTGTGGTTGCTGTCAGCAGTTGTGCGGTTGTGGTATTTAATTGTGTGGTTGTTGTCACTAGATATCGTAAGCAGTTGTGTGGTTGCTGTCAGAAGTTGTAAGGTTGTGGTATTTAATTGTGGGCTTGTGTCATACTAGCTATGGTAAGCAGCTTGTGGTTACTGTCTAGAAAGTGGAAGGTTGTGTCGTATTTCATAATTGTGCTATATGACTTGTATGTTCACCATCGGAAATAGTGCAGCTATGCCTGTCTGATTGGTTGCGTGTCATGAACGTTGCAAAAATGTGTTACTGTATATTTAATTGTGTGGTTGTTGTCACTAGATATGGTAAGCAGGTTGTGTGGTTGCTGTCAGAAGTTGTAAGGTTGTGGTATGTAATTGTGTGGTTGTTGTCACTAGATATCGTAAGCAGTTGTGTGGTTGCTGTCAGAAGTTGTAAGTTGTGGTATGTAAATTGTTGGTTGTTGTCACTAGATATGGTAAGCAGTTGTGTGGTTGCTGTCAGAAGTTGTAAGGTTGTGGTATGTAATAGTCTTAGTGGTCAAAACAGCAGCTGTTTGGAAAAGTTTGAAAAACACTTGGTAATGCAGTTGCAAAAACAGCTGAACCGTAAGTTCCGTATTGACTATTTTGATTCTACTCACAGCTATGAATAGCAGAGAAGTAGATTAATATCCCATATACTCTATATTTTTGTCTAACTTGTTGCGGTAGTGGTCAAAACGGACGTTGTTTGCAAAAATGTTACAGAAAATGTTGTTGATGCGGTTACTTAAACTGCTGTAAATATTGATCCGAATGTTATGTTTAGTCCAAACGCCAGATTCGAGTAGCAGAGAAGTAGACAAAGCTGGTGAGCTTGAAATATTTTGTCTACGTGGTTGCAAAGTGGAGTTACTAGCTGATTTGTGTCAAAAGTTGCATGATTTCACTTACAGAGAATGTCAGTTGGAAGTGATGATGTCACAATTGGGAACTTTGGAATCTTGAGAAATCCAATGAAAGCGGATGGAAAAGAAAAAGAGTACAAGAAAGTGAATAACGGAAAAAGTATAACAGATATCAAAAAGTTGTATACAAGCATCTCGATCGAGACCGTTCCTGTAATTTTTAAAGTTGGATCTGCGTTTCTAGCTTAAACCGTGTAGGAGGAGTCTCTGTTCTCTTTCATGACTGTGGCAGTGTCTGCGAGTATCCTAGCAACGGCTCCTTTTTGGAATCTCAATATTGACACAAAGAGCTGTTTTCAGAAGACAGCAGGTGAGGGGTTACTTTAATCGCTCTCCCTCGAGAACGGTACACCCGATTTAAAAACCGCTTCCGCCTAGTAGAGGAAGATGATTTTAAGCCAAATATTTTTGTGTAACTCTTTGGTTACTTGGTCAAAACGATAGTTGTTTGGAAAGTAATGAATTGACTTGCATCTGACATGATTTACAGACGCTTGAAAGACAGACGATGGGTTACGAAAACGGCTCTAGTTACAGATTGGTAGCCCCGATTTAAAAACCGACTACTAAACAGAGAAGTAGGGAAAGATTTTAGTTAGGATTACTTTTTAAAATATATTTTTATTTTTTATTTTTAAACACGTGGTATTGCAGTTACAAAAACAGCTGTACCATAAATTCCGTATGGAATATTTCAATTCAGCGCACAGCTATGAATAGCAGAAGTAGACGAATATCCCATACACTCTATTTTTTTGTCTAACTTGTTGCGGTAGTGGTGAAAACATACGTTGTTTGCCAAAATGTTACAGAAATGTATGTTGATGTGGTTACTTAAACTGCTGTAACTTTTGATGCGAATATTCTTTTTTTTGGCCAAACTCCAGATTTGAGTAGTAGAGCAGTATACGAAGCTGGTAAGCCTGAAATATTGTCTACGTGGTTGCAAGAACAATTATTAGCTGATTTGCGTCAAAGGTTTCGTGAGAAAATGACAGTTGGAAGTGATGATGCCACAATGGAGAGGATTAAAATCTTGAGAAATCCAATGTTACCAGATTTGGGGGGGGGGGGGGGGGCGAAAAGTTGAATAACGTAAAAAGTATAACAGATATCAAAAAGTTGTATACAATAAACTCGACCGAGACCGTTC
Source organism: Salvelinus sp. IW2-2015 (assembly GCF_002910315.2). Lineage (NCBI taxonomy): Eukaryota > Metazoa > Chordata > Actinopteri > Salmoniformes > Salmonidae > Salvelinus > Salvelinus sp. IW2-2015. Next base: position 20,289,087 of record NC_036870.1, read on the forward strand.
TGCACGTTTTGACATTGGAATGGCGTTTCTAGCTCAAATGCTGTAGGAGTAGTATGTGGCGGCGGAATAATAATTATAAGTATGTCTAATACTGAAGAGGACCAATAAGATAAATTACTATACACCTTTATAGGGTTAGGGTTAATGTTCCCACACGGCCATATCTCCATGTTACAGCGCGTGTTTACGGAAGACATAGGCCGCCATTTTTGCTAATTAGCTATCTTGAGTGCTCCAAACACCTGTGTGTAAGCTAACTGGGAGGAAGTGTAGTTGGTCAACCGGAGGCACACACAGTGTATGGATCTGTGCAAAACTGCTACAGTAAGATAATGTTTTATTTGCAAGCTTATTTTTCGCTGACAAAGATAAGAGGCATATCAGCATATCTTTCGAAAACCGTTTGATTATTGACGTTCAACGTTAAAACAGCGTTGGAATTGAAAGTTTACACGGAGCCAAATGTGAATGAATGTAATGGCCCCTAATTTACGGAGAAGGTATTGTCTAGATCAGACATGTGTCTTTGTAATTCAAATTAGGTACGCCCCATTTATATTTAACGTTACTGTTTAAAAAAAAAGGTACATTCAGACACACAGCAGGGCTAACTAAAGCAGAACCAAAACCACAGCCCAGTTCTATTCTGGTCATGCCCCATATCTGAGAGGAGTGAATACAATATGGTGGACTGGTGGTCAAGGCTCAACGAAAGAATAAGGATTTCTAGATGTTACATCAACTTTAGCACCAGACTACTGTAATGCACTGGGCAGCCCCACATCGCTCTAGTCAACACCAACTCCCTTTATAACAACCACAGCCTAATGGAATTATCCTCGGCTTTAAGAATAAAGTGAATTTTTTTGCTCCGTCTCCGGAGTCTATAAACTATGCAGCGCTTCTATTGACTTAAAAATTAGCCAACTTTCTACACCCTACTACCCGGCCACAGTGGAATGCACCGGTGAGTCACAACTTCACTTTTACACTGACACAACAAACAAGAAAGCCTATCCCAACTCTGTGTCTGACAAATAATTTATTTCTCAAGATAAAACTCGTCTAAATGAGAGCTGTTTTTAAGTCTCACGCTCAGAAACGGCATTACAATAATTAGGGCGAGGGTAGGTGACATGAAACTTCGTCTCTCGGCCTTGTCAGTGTAGCAGGAAGTGAAGTTGAAAACGCCCCTCATTATGTCCGAAAATCGTCGGGAAAACCTATTCTTATTTAGTAACTTCTGAAAAAGGCGCAAATTAAACACTGATCTCTTACCGTCAGCCAAATCAGTCTTGTTGCTTGGTTGAGTCTTTCAGTAGAAACAAAAATGACGGTTTACTGTAACCAGGGTGGGGAGACTTAGGATAACACAGAGAAGTCCCAGATTTGTTAAACTTCTGATTGGACAAGGCTTCGACATTCCAGGCGCTGATTGGTTCCTCTCACTGTCCGTCTGTGTCAGCGGCGTGGACGTACAATAGGTAACTCCACCCAGTCTAGTCGTAAACATCTGTCCAGTTTGCGTAGGGAAGGGTGGAGATACGTAACGTACATTCCATTCTGCTCAAACGGGTTGCAACCTGTCCCAGAAATTGAGTGAATATTGAGTAAGAAGGTTATAATGCAGAATACGAAGTTATGACGGTTAATAACTTCCCCGTGTCACCGGCATGTGTAATTAGTGTACGATCTGTGAAATGTTCGAGTGTGCTGAAAATTCTAAGTAGAATTGCACATTCTACGTAGAACATTATACACAAAACACTCACTCATTATGAAAACAGTACAACGTAGCGGAGTCTACATAACGACATACAGGACAAATGGGGTGTCAACTGTTTTTATTGCACTTGTAAAAATATGAAAACATCTTTGAAATCAATAAATGTCTTTACATTGCACATGTCGGCAGATAATCAACCCCACCCCACATAATACTGTAATTATAACACAAAGAAAGATTATATTCATGCTCAACTCACATAAGTAGATTATACAAATTTATAAAAAGTACATAAAACCCTAATGATAAATAAAGCAAAGGTGACTAAAGTGTTTGAATGAAGGACTGGCTTTGACCCCTGATTTGTATTTCTGCAGTGCGAAGTCCCAGATAGAATAGATTACTTTATTACCATTCAACAATTGTCAGGGGTGTGCTCAATGCCAAGCTATGCCAGCCAGTATTGCCTGTACTGGGTTAATAGAATAGGCAGGCTAATCTCTAGCAGTGCCTGGCTGGTTCCCAGAATTTTGTTGAGCCCACTGCCCAGACTTTTATTTATTTATATTTTTTGGCTGCTGGGAGGCTTCAATGAGGTTTTAGGTGAGGGACCTGCCTAAACCTTCAAAATAAAGCCCTGGCCCAATAGGGAGTGGTTTTGGTTGCAACTGACTAATAGTTCCAGACCCTTCCACTGGGTAACACTGGTGTAGATTCCTTTTTTCACCACCAGAGGGACACACTGCAGTGGAATTTTACTGACTGACAGACAGTGAGAGACTGGGCTTGTTCGACATTGCCTGCGACAGTGCAGGCGACTGCCGACTGACTGATCTACAAATCACCTTGCATCATAAATAATGACTCATTATTACATGTAGATCAGTCAGTCACAATTTACCCATGACAAATCATGATTTTGATGATCTTGAACATAGCCACTGACTATTGTGTTCGTGCGTAAGCCGTGCACAAAGGGTGCACGTGTTTGTCTCAGTGTATAGGCCCAGTGTTAACCCAGCTTAGTGTATAAGAGCTGTGTGCGTTGTCCACTTTGTGCCTTAGGACGCTTTTTCCCGCCCCCGGAGAGCTATGGACCAATCGAAACCCAGCGTCCTGGAGCCCCTGTAGAACGCTGAACCAATAGCGGACCACCTCAGCCTCTGTCCCGCCGACCTCAAAGCCGGCCCACTGGAGGTGTACCGTGGCAACCAGGTGACGGATGCGCCCCAGAGTTCCGAGCTCTGCCCAGTTTTGCAGAACCCTCCACTCAGCACTCAGCAGGTCAGCATACAGGAAGTCCACCTGGCAAAAACAGACAACCATGTGTGTGTATATATACACATCATTGGTAACAACACACTTTTGACATCATTAAAAAGCAACAAAACAATGAAAAGACAGCTTAGGGCTATGTTTCATCAGTGTGTGTGTGTATATATACAGTATCTATGGCTCTTTGTTCTAATTACCACCATGCTCCAGAGCAGGCGAACAGAGCACAGCAATGGGTTTGGAAGGTCGGTGTATGAATCCCATTCTTAGTGGGGATGACACCCCCAAATCGGCCCTCTCTCTACCTCCTATGCACTTGTGGAGATGTGAGGTTAGATAAGCAATATGGAGAATAAGAGGAACATTCTACTATATTGCTTATACCTATCCAATGGTCTGAGATGTGCAGGGTTTCCCAAACTCGGTCCTCGGGATGCACGTTTTGGTTTTTGCCTTAGCACTACACAGCTGATTCAAATAATCAACTAATCATTAAGCTTTGATCATTTGAATCAGCTGTGTAGTGTTAGGGAAAAATCCAAAACATGCACCTCTTGGGGTCCCGAGGACCGAGTTGGGAAACGATGGGCTAGTGGGATCCATTTGGGAGAAGAAAGTGAATTTCACTCCCCTCCAGTGGTTGCAGTGTGTAACTGCAGCAGTGGTGTGATTCACTGTTGCTATGGTAGCCAGGGTCAGCTCATCCCTGTTGCCATGGAAACGGGAGTGCAGGCAACCCTGTCTGTGTACTATGAATGTTACATGTGTATATCTGTTGTGTACTGTGGTGTGAATTAATGTATGTGTTGGTGTGTGTCTGTTAGTAAAAAAAAAAAATGTATGCTTGATCTGGCAATGTGGTCCGGAGGGTGTGACGCAATTGCGTAGCCTCTGTAGGCTTGCGGAGGCCAAATCAAGTTCCGTACGGTGATGCCGTGCACCTCAAATGTTTCAACAATGCGGAGGGCTTCGCATAGTGCCGTATAGCTCCGCATTGACATGATCGGTTGATGGTAGGTAGGGGCTGTACATCCTGTATAAAAGGAGCTCACTTCCTTGACAACTTCCTTCACAACAAACATACAGAACTTTGACGAAAGGCTATCAGGAGAAGTTCACGAAAATGTATTTGAATGGGAAGGTAATGGGGTTAGATGTGGTAAAGACGTCAATGGAATGCAGATGGTGGGTTCTGGATTAGCGCACAATCAACTACTCTAGGTAGGGGCGTGGATTAGAAAACCAGTCAATATCTGATGTGACCACCATTTGCCTCATGCAGCGCTACACATCTCCTTCGCATAGAGTTGATCAGGCAGTTGATTATGGGCTGTGGAATGTTGTTCAATGGCTGTGCGAAGTTGCTAGATATTGGCAGGAACTGGAACACGCTGTCGTACATGTCGATCCAGAGCATCCCAAACGTGCTCAATGTGTGACATGTCTGGTGAGTATGCAGGCCAAGGAAGAACAGACCTTTTCAGCTTCCAGGAATTGTGTACAGATCGTTGCGAAATGGGGCCTCGCATTATCATGCTGAAACGTGAGGTGGTGGCGGATGAATGGCACAACAATGGGCCTCAGGATTTCGTCACGGTATCTCTGTGCATTCAAATTGCCATAGATAAAAATACAATTGTGTTCATTGTCCGTAGCTTATGCCTGCCCATACCATGACCCCACCGCCACCATGGGGCACTTTGTTCACAATGTTGACATCAGCAAACCGCTCGCCCCACAACACCTTACACGTGGTCTGCGGTTGTGAGGCCGGTTGGACTGCAACAGCTCTGGTGGACATTCCTGCAGTCAGTTTGCCAATTGCACGCTCCCTCAACTTGAAACATCTGTGGCATTGTGTTGTTTGACAATACTGCACATTTTAGAGTGGCCTTTTATTGTCCCCAGAACAAGGTGCACTTGTGTAATGATCATGCTGTTTAATCAGCTTCTTGATATGCCACACCTGTCAGGTGGATGGATTATCTTGGCAAAGGAGAAATGCTCACTAATAGGGATGTAAACATAAGCTTTTTGTGAGTATCACATTTCTGGGATATTTTGTTTCAGCTCATGAAACATGGGACCAACCCTTTACATGTTGCGTTTATATTTTTGTTCAGTGTAGCTAGATGGCTATAGAGATTAGACCTGAATCACTATGAGTGGTGCGTTTGAAGTGGTGCAGACTAATTTATTGGGTGAGTATGACAGCTCCCAGACGCGCAAGAAGTATGAATGTTCTGACTTCTGCAGAGGCCGCATTGCCGTAAATGCTGTATGGCCACTGCAGAACACGGATTGACCATAAATCGGCTTTTACCGTGTGATGTCCCAGAGTCTCCATGATGTCCTTGAGTGTCCGGGACCCGCTACACAGAACCCCCTTCTTCTGCTTGCGTCCTCTCGCTGCTCGCCAGTCCAGCCACGCCCGGTACTGTCGGAACCCACCGGAACCATCGTCACGGTAACCACTGCTGGCTCTATCACCATGCTGACCACTGGGGTCAAATCTGTGGACATCACAGGCCTTTGAGAGAGCCTCTAGAAACCCTGTATCACCCTCATCCATACTACACACAGAGACAGACAGAGAGAGAGTTGTAGATAAGAGAGAGATATGTGAATGAGGAAGAGATAATGTTTTGTTTAAAACTGTTTTACATTATTAACTACTTGTACAAGTTTGGGGGAGGGAGCATGTCAATTATGTTATTTTTTAACCTTTATTTAACTAGGCAAGTCAGTTAAGAACAAATTCTTATTTACAATGACGGCCAAACCTGGACGACGCTGGGCCAATTGTGCGCCGCCCTATGGGACTCCCAATCATGGGCGGATGTGATGCAGTCTGGATTCGAACCAGGGACTACAGTGACACCTCTCACACAGATGCAGTGCCTTAGACTGCTGCGCCTCTCGGGAGCCCATGATGATATTGTAGAATGATGGTATCAAACTGTTTGGTTCACATTGCTATAGAATAGGCTACATTGTATTGAAGTTCCAGTGGCACATATACACACCTGAAAGAGTATGCTACACACGGAGGACCCTGGCTTGGCAGGCTCCAGCCCTCCACACACAGCAGCCAGAGAGCTCCAGAGGCCTGTGAAGCCTGGGACTCACCTGGTAGAAGCACCCGGGAACAGTTTACCTGCAGGGGAACAGGACAGAGTAATGAGGGGCTTGGCTGGAGGTGGAATGGAAGTGCTGAGTTATCATTAGGCCCAGAGGAAGTCATGTGACAGATTTCCTGTCTGAGCGAGAGAGGGGATGTTGGGAAAAATGCGGCCTGACGCCCCTAATCTGCTTTTTAGAGGGCTTTTTTCCACTGACCTTCTCTCACATGTTGGGAAACCCTGGGTCAGAGGTTTTTAGGTCAAACATATACGATGGTTTACAGTGACATGTTTAGTGTCTGGTCTCAAATACCACACTGTCATTACTCTCTGACCCTAGCATCTTTGAAATATGATGAAATACCTCAGAACCTAGGCTGTATGTGTCAAGCCTCACAAAGTAGGAGTTCTGATCTAGGACAGACCTGGGTTCAAGTACTTGAACAATCATTTCTAATACTTTGAGTGTTTGCTTGAGTCTGCCTGGAGTGCCAGACAGGCAGACGCAGTTTTAGGAGTTTTTTTATTGGTTTATTAAGCCAGGCAAGCTCAAACAGGCACACGTAGTTGATAAAATGTTGCAAGTATTTGAAACCCAGGTCTGATCTAGGATCAGTTTTATAATGAAAAATATTATATAATGAAAAAGATTGGACTGTCACGAATACCACCGAAGGTGYCTCCCTTTTCCTATTCGGGTGACGGTCGTCGTCACCGGTCTACTAGCTGCCACCGATCCCTTTTTCCTTTTCGTTTATGTCTGTCTAATTGTTTTCACCTGTTCCTTGTTGGGGTTTTGGGATGGGTGCTATTTAGGTTCGTTTTGCCCGCTAGTGTTTGTGCGGGCTTATTGGTTGTTACGTTTGGTGATGTATTGTGTCTTGTTTTGTTTTTTTTGCTGTCCAGTGTTTGTAACAAGGTTTGGGGTTTGGGCATTCACCCATGTTTGGACCTGTTACGTTTTTGAAGGACATTTAAGCGTTTTCCCGTTCATTTCGCTCTCTGCATTTGACTCCTCACTCATTTCACTCACCCGCCCTTACATGGACAGGAAGGACCTGATCCTAGATCAGCATTCCTACTCTAAGACGCTTCATGACTACGGGCCCAGGTCTGTTCTATACAGTGCATTTCTATCTGAATTATTTATGATGTGTGGGCCAAGGTGTAAAGTGGGCATGGTTATGTACCTGTGGTGTGGTAATGTAGCCGATGACACGTTCCAGCTCTGCAGTGAAGGAGGGCTCACCTGATGCCCACTGCTGCAGCTCAAACCCTCTACCTCTCTCCTGTGGGTAGACACACGAGTCAGCAGGGTAACACATGCACGCCACTCGCAATCACAAATCACACAAGCTGTGTTCGAATACCCATACTAACATACTGTGTACTACCTACTTAATTAATGAGTATATACTACATGCTATTAGTTCATTTTAGTATACTGTAAACGAACAGTATACTTTCAGTTGAGTGTACTAGCGCTTCGCCGGTCTACCGGAAGTTGATGCTGTTGCTATGCAACTTCTTGCTAGCTTGTTAGCATACCTAACAAACTACTAGCTAGACATCTTATGACTTCAGAAAAAATTTCCATTGAGAACGCACAATGACTATACCGCTTACAGGGCATTCGGAAAGTATTCAGACCCCTTGACTTTTCCACATTTTGTTAAGTTACAGCCTTATTCTAAAATGTATTTAATAGTTTTTTCCCATCAATCTACAACCAATACCCCATAATGACAAAGCAAAAACTAGGTTTTAGAAAATTTAGCAACTGTATATAAAAATTTAAAAAACGGATCACATTTACATAAGTATTCATACCCTTTACTCTGTATTTTGAAGCACCTTTGGTAGCGATTACAGCTGCGAGTCTTCTTGGGTATGACTCTACAAGCTTGGCACACCTGTATTTGGGGACTAACTCCCATTCTTCTCTGCAGATCCTCTCAAGCTCTGTCAGGTTGGATGGGAAGCATCATTGCACAGCTATTTTCAGGTCTCTCCAGAGATGTGAGATCGGGTTTGTCCTCCTGCTTTGTCTTGGCTGTGTACTTAGGGTTGTTGTCCTGTTGGAAGGTGAACCTTCGCCCCAGTCGGAGGTCCTGAGTGCTCTGGAGCAGGTTTTCATTAAGGATCTCTCTGTACTTTGCTTCAATCATCTTTCCCTTGATCCTGACTAGTCTCCCAGTTCCTGCCGCTGAAAATCATCCCTACAGCATGATGCTGCCACCACCATGCTTCACCGTAGGGACGGTGCCAGGTTTCCTCCAGACGTGACACTTGGCATTCAGGCAAAGAGTTCAATCTTGGTTTCATCAGACCAGAGAATCTTGTTTCTCATGGTCTGAGTCCTTTCGGTGCCTTTTGGCAAACTCAAAGTGGGCTGTCATGTGCCTTTTACTGAGGAGTGGCTTCTGTCTGGCCACTCTACCATAAAGGCCTGATTTGTGGAGTGCTGCAGAGATGGTTGTCCTTCTGGAAGGTTCTCCCATTCCCACAGAGGAACTCTGGAGCTCTGTCAGAATAACCATCGGATTCTTGGTCACCTCCCTGACCAAGGCCCTTCTCCCCTGATTGCGCCGTTTGCCCAGGTAGCCAGCTCTAGGAAGAATCTTGGTGGTTCCAAACTTCTTCCATTTAACTTTTCTGGGATATGTGGGATGGTAGCATCCCACTTGGCCAAAAGCCAGGAAAAATATAGCGTGCCAAATTCAAATATATTACTATAAAAATCTATCTTTCATGAAATCACACATGGAAGACACCAAATTAAAGCTACACGTGTTGTAAATCCAGCCAACGTGTCTGATGTCAAAAAGGATTTACGGGGAAAGCACACCAAACAATTATGTTAGCTCAGTACATAGCCACAGAAAAACAGCCATTTTCCCAGCAAAAGATAGTAGTCACAAAAAGCAGAAATAGAGATAAAATTAATCACTAACCTTTGATGATCTTCATCAGATGACACTCATAGGACATCATGTTACAATACATTTATGTTTTGTTCGATAATGTGCATATTTATATCCACAAATCTCGGTTTACATTGGCGCCATGTTCAGAAATGCCTCCAAAATATCCGGAGAAATTGCAGAGAGCCACGTCAAATAACAGAAATACTCATCATAAACTTTGATGAAAGATACATGTTTTACATAGAATTAAAGATACACTTGTTCGTAATGCAACCGCTGTGTCAGATTTCAAAAAAACTTTACGTAAAAAGCACACCATGCAATAATCTGAGACGGAGCTCAGATATAACAACATTTCTCCGCCATGTTGGAGTCAACAGAAATATGAAATTACATCATAAATATTCCCTTACCTTTGATGATCTTCATCAGAATGCACTCCCAGGAATCCTAGTTCCACAATAAATCGTTGTTTTGTTCGATAATGTCCATTACTTATATCTAAGTAGCTACTTTTGCTAGCATGTTTAGTGCACATGTCCAAACGCTCGCGCAGATGCAGGCGAACTCGGACGAAAACTTCAAAAAGTTATATAACAGGTTGAATAAACTGGTCAAACTAAGTAGAGAATCAATCTTCAGGATGTTGTTATCATAACTATCCAATAACGTTCCAACCGAAGAATTCCTTTGTGTCTCTAGAAGTTATGGAAAGCAAGACGATATCGTTTGGTATGCGCGAGACCAGGAACTGGCATTCTGCCAGACCAATGACTGAAACACCTCCCATCCGGCTCAACATCACAGTAGAGGCTTCATTCCACGTTCTACAGACTGTTGACATCTAGTGGAAGGCGTATGAAGTTCAAACAGATCCATATCTTACAGGGAATTGAATAGGCGATTAGTTGAACATCGACCAGCCTCAGAATTCTCACTTCCTGTTTGGATTCTTTCTCATGTTTTTGCCTGCCATATGAGTTCTGTTATACTCACAGACATCATTCAAACAGTTATAGAAACTTCAGAGTGTTTTATATCCAATAGTAATAATAATATGCATATATTAGCATCTGGGACAGAGTAGGAGGCAGTTCACTATGGGCATGCAATTCATCCAAAAGTGAAAATGCTGCCCCCTATCACAAAGAAGTTAAGAATGATGGAGGCCACTGTGTTCTTGGGGACCTTCAATGCTCCCAAATTTTTTTTGGTACCCTTCCTTAGATCTGTGCCTCACAAAACAGACAATTCCTTATGGCTTGGTTTTTGCTCTGACACTGTCAACAGTGTGACCTTATGTAGACAGGTGTGTGCGTTTCCAAATCATGTCCAATCAATTTAATTTACCAATGAAGTTGTAGAAACATCAAGGATGATCAATGGAAACAGGATGCACCTGAGCTCAATTTCGAGTCTCATAGCAAAGGGTCTGAATACTTACAGTTGAAGTCGGACGTTTACATACACTTAGGTAGGAGTCATTAAAACTTGTTTTTCAACCGCTCCACAAATTTCTTGTTAACAAACTATAGTTTTGGCAAGTCAATTAGGACATCTACTTTGTGCATGACACAAGTAATTTTTCCAACAATTGTTTACAGACAGATTTTCACTTTTATAATTCAGTTTACATACACTAAGTTGACTGTGCCTTTTAAACCGGTTGGAAAGTTCCATAAAATTATGTCATGGCTTAAAAAGCTTCTGATAGGCTAATTGACATCATTTGAGTCAATTGGAGGTGTACCTGTGGATGTATTTCAAGGCCTACCTTCAAATAAGTGCCTCTTTGCTTGACATCATGGGAAAATCAAAAGAAATCAGCCAAGACCTCAGAAAAAAAATTGTAGACCTCCACAAGTCTGGTTCATCCTTGGGAGCAATTTCCAAACGCCTGAAGGTACCACGTTCATCTTTACAAACAATAGTATGCAAGTATAAACACCATGGGACCACGCAGCCGTCATACCGCTCAGGAAGAAGACACCTTCTGTCTCCTAGAGATGAACGTACTTTGGTGCGAAAAGTGCAAATCAATCCCAGAACAGCAAAGGACCTTGTGAAGATGCTGGAGGAAACAGGTACAAAAGTATCTATATCCACAGTAAAACGAGTCCTATATCGACATAACCAGAAAGGCCGCTCAGCAAGGAAAAGCCACTGCTCCAAAACTGCCATAAAAAAGCCAGACTACGGTTTGCAACTGCACATGGGGACAAAGATCGTACTTTTTGGAGAAATGTGCTCTGGTCTGATGAAACAAAAATAGAACTGTTTGGCCATAATGACCATTGTTATGTTTAGAGGAAAAAGGGGGATGCTTGCAAGCCGAAGAACACCATCCCAACCGTGAAGCATGGGGGTAGCAGCATCATGTTGTGGGGGTGCTTTGCTGCTGGAGGGACTGGTGCATTTCACAAAGTAGATGGCATCATGAGGAAGAATAATGATGTGGATATATTGAAGCAACATCAAGACATCAGTCAGGAAGTTAACTTCTCTTGGGTAGGGGGCAGCATTTGGAATTTTGGATGAAAAGCATGCCCAAATTAAACTGCCAGCTACTCATCCCCAGAAGATAGGATATGCATATTATTAGTAGATTTGGATAGAAAACACTCTGAAGTTTCTAAAACTGTTTGAATCATGTCTGTGAGTTTAACAGAACTTATTTAGCAGGCGAAACCCAGAGGACAAACCATTCAGATTTTTTCTTTTTTTTTAGGTCACTCTTTTCAATGAGTTTTCAATGGAAAACCAGATTTCTAAGGGACCTTCTTGCAGTTCCTACCGCTTCCACTGGATGTCAACAGTCTAGAAATTGGTTGAGGTTATTCCTTTGTGTAATGAAGAAGTACGGCCATCTTGAAGGAGGGTCACTCGAAGTGTCCTGTTTGTTAGAAGCGCATGACCAGAAAGCTAGCTACAGTTGGTTTTAATCCTGTATTGAACACAGATCATCCCGTCGTCAATTTGATCGATTATTTACGTAAAAAAATACCTAAAGTTGTATTACAAAAGTAGTTTGACATTTTTTGGCAAAGTTTACAGGTAACCTTTGAGATATTTTGTAGTCACGTTTCACAATTTGGAACCGGTGTTTTTCTGGATCAAACGCACCAAATAAATGGACATTTTGGATATATATCGACGGACTTAATCGAACAAAAGGACCACTTGTGATGTTTATGGGACATATTGGAGTGCCAACAACAGAAGCTCGTCAAAGGTAAGGCATGAATTATATTTTTATTTCTGCGTTTTGTGTCGCGCCTGCAGGGTTGAAATACGCTTCTCTCTTTGTTTACAATGGTGCTATCCTCAGATAATAGCAACGTTTGCTTTCGCCGAAAAGCCTATTTGAATTCTGACATGTTGGCTGGATTCACAACCAGTGTAGCTTTAATTTGGTATCTTTCATGTGTGATTTAATGAAAGTTTGATTTTTATAGTAATTTTTATAGTAATTAATTTGAATTCGGCGCTCTGCATTTTCTGTCTTTTTGCCAAGTGAGACAGTAGCGTCCCGCCTAAACTCAGATTTTTGGATATAAATATTAACTTTACCGAACAAAACATACATGTATTGTGTAACATGAAGTCATATGAGTGTCATCTGATGAAGATCATCAAAGGTTAGTGATTAATTTTATCTCTATTTCTGCTTTTTGTTACTCCTCTCTTTGGCTGGAAAAATTTTCTGTGACTTGGCTCTAACCTAACATAATCGTTTGGTGTGCTTTTGTCGTAAAACCTTTTTGAAATTTGGCTTTGGCTGGATTTACAACAAGTGTATCTTTAAAATGGTATAAAATACTTGTATGTTTGAGGAATTTAAATTATGGGATTTCTGTTGTTTTGAATTTGGCGCCCTGCAGTTTCACTGGCTGTTGACGAGGTGGGACGCTACCGTCCCACATACCCTAGTGAGGTTAAAGCTTGGTCGCAAATGGGTCTTCCAAATGGACAATGACCCCAAGCATACTTGCAAAATGGCTTAAGGACAACAAAGTCAAGGTATTGGAGTGGCCATCACAAAACCCTGACCTCAATCCCATATAAAATTTGTGGGCAGAACTGAAAAAGCGTTTGCGAGCAAGGAGGCCGACAAACCTGACTCAGTTACACCAGCTCTGTCAGGAGAAATGGGCCAAAATTCACCCAACTTATTGTGGGAGCCTTGTGGAAGGCTACCTGAAACGTTTGACCCAAGTTAAACAATTTAAAGGCAATGCTACCAAATACTAATTGAGTGTATGTAAACTTCTGACCCACTGGGAATGTGATGAAAGCAATAAAAGCTGAAATAAATCATTCTCTCTACTATTATTCTGACATTTCACATTCTTACAATAAAGTGGTGATCCTAACTGACCTAAAACAGGGTATGTTTACTAGGATTAAATGTCAGGAATTGTGAAAAACTGAGTTGAAATGTATTTGGCTAAGGTGTATGTAAACTTCCGACTTCAACTGTGTATATTGAGGACTAATCTGATTAAGGTGAGTTGTTTATTTAACCAAATTTTAACTACATTTTCGACTTGTGCGTGATGCTTTTAAATATTGTGGCCATTGCATCGGCGTCTAGCTAACTGCGTTTCGCACTCGCTCTGTAACCAGTTCATTTTGGCAGTCTTGTAAGACTGCTCCTAGAACATGACAACATAATATAGTGACTAGCTGGAAATATGAATGTATTTTACTGGACTAATTAGGCCGTGTCCATATTTTGGGACAGTGAATGTGAGTTGAATAGTCTGTTTGCTGTAGTTTGGGACCTGCTTCAAGTAATATCAAAAGTTGTGGTCATGATCCAATATTTTCAAAATATACTTTGAAATGATCATTGCTAAGTAAAAGAGTATTGGTGAAAATGTTTGTAGTCAGCCTTATATAATGTGTCATGATTGAAATACAAATGTAATGCTTTTCATCCATGCTGGCCTTATCTCCTAACTGCTTTTGGACCTAGTCATGCTGATCAGGGTGAAATTCAATGGTGAACAAAAATGTCAAGATCATTAACCTGACACTTGAAAACCTTTTTGATTGGAAATAAATGTATTGTTTTCATACCAGTCAGTCTGATTTCTCGTACCTTTCCAATTGCAGGTTGTTGTCTTAATGTTTGTCACAGCTTTCCTGAAATTTGAGATCCCACTTACTAGTTTATCAGAGACAAAGCTGTATGATGGGTCTGGAACTGAAGTTGATGGGGATGTGTTTGAAAAGGTGGTGAAACGGCCAGATCTTGGTGTTTTCAAGCTCACACTGAACAATGATGCTAAAGGTATGTGCTGGTGTTCAAGTCTTGGTTACTTGTGGCATCACTTTCAATATAACCATACATTTGACATGCCTGTATTGTTGTCTTTGTGTATTTCAGAATCTTCCCTGATGAGTCCTGTCTCTGCCAGTTCTGTGATGGGTGGTTCAGACCATGAGTCGGTTGATACAATCATTTTGAGCGAGGATGGAAGCCCCTCACGGAAGTGTCAAAGATCTGATGACGAAGCAAAAAATGTACGTTTGTAATTCATTCTTCATTTAACTTGGCATAAAATGGATTTCACACTGCTGTTTATTTTTTTATTTTTTTACAGCTAATAGAGAGCATACTGAAGAAAAAGCCTGGTGGAGAGGTTGTCATCAAGGAATACGCCAAAACTAAAAGCCTGACTGACTGCACCAGACGAAAGATGATCAACATTCTTGTTTCGGCGATGACAGAGACTCATGGGTAAGTTTAAAGGAAAGATTCATAACACAAATTGTTGAGCATTACTTGCTCCCATATCTGCTGAATGTTAAAAATGACTTCTGTATCAGTATCTCAGTCACATAATTGGTTAGGCTACTGCTGACCATCCACTGCTATTGGTAGAAGACTTCTCTTGTATCAAATTCGATGGGCATGATACTGATTCAAAAATCACTCCGGATATTTAGCTGACTGGGGACCAATGCTGCTTGTGGAGATTCTGATTGCCGCCTAAACATAACATTATATTCTTGTCAGGACATCACCACTGCGCAGTGTGAGAGAAACGTTTGCACAAGGCATCGTCTCTTTGTTCCCATACCTTAAGGATCCCTACACTGCAAATGGATATGTAAGTATACATTACAACTGATAAAGGGCATCTGCGTTTAATTCGTCTGGTATGGTATCTGAGCAAATGGGACTTGGTTATTTGTTTTTTCTTTCAAGATTAGTAACCATGTTCATTTTCTTAAGGAACATTATTACGACCCTAATAGTGGAGAAGGGTACCTCTCGTATAGAATCAAAACCATTCAGAGGAATTTGGTTTCATCAGAGAAACGGCCCACTCAACTATACTCTGGAGGGCCAACTGCTGAGAGGGAGTCCAGTCCATCCACTTTGGCTACCCTGAGTGAAGACCAGTGCCGAGAGGCCATTTCTCTTATGAAGCATTCTTCTGATGAGGAAACAGAAGATGAGATTGACCTTTTGAGTACAGGAAGATGACCCACGACCCGACTAAATGCTCCACCATCCTAACCGAATTTACACCCTTTCTGGATGTGAAGGGCTTGGTAAGACTTAAAAAAAAACATTTTTTAACGATGTATATATTGTGTTTAATCTCTAGATGCCAATTCAGGTTGGCCAGTAATAGTAGTTCAATTAATGTGTAGGCTGGTGATTTACTCAAACTCATTTGAGGTTAAAGTGGAATGTTTTTGTCTTATTAGTTTCAGATTGAACAGGATTTTGTGCTGCTCTTTGGAGAGGGAACATCAGCCAAGTTTTTGGAGAGGTGGCCAACTACATTCAAGCAAAAGATCATCATGCTAAGCAAGGCCCTAAGCAAGGCCACTCAGGGAGCTGAACTTCAGGAGCTGATCCAGATGGCAGAATCTGCAGTTGATGAGGGAGCTGACACGAATGCTTACAGTTAGATGATCATAATTGATCATTTATATTTCAAATAACTCTGAAATGTTAATGTCACTGATGATGGAATTTACCATTTTAATTAGGATCTCTTTGTTTAGGATGGGAAAGTGACCTTTCCTCCATCCTTCTCCTGCTCCATTTGATTCCTCCTTCATCACAAGGCCGCAAAAGACCAGGCAAGATGTCTGCATCCCAAGCTGAACAGCATCTTGTGATATTCTAAAAGGTTTGTATAGGCATTCTTATTCTTGGACAGTGCTGCAGCCATTATGATGAACTAATGATGGTGTTCGTTTTTGTCGTCTTCAGGCAGGAACCAGTATCCAGGAGCACCTTGATGCGATTGACCAGAGCCGCCAACCATATCTTCTTGCAGTCGGGACCAGGAAGAGCAGCATCCATGCTTACTTCATCATCCTGGACAAGCAAGCCTTGCAAGTCAACGAGCGCTCTTGGTGCTTCGATGAGCTTTTCAAGACTCACTTTGTTTTTGGTACTGCTTACAATACAATGCTGCGCAACATGTACACCTTCATACAGACAACTGTGTACATCATAGACATTGGGAAGGTTAAGGAGACTCCAAGGGTTGCTGAGCTCAGAGCTAGACCTCTGCACTAATGCTGATTAAGTGATGATATGTTTTGTTTACCATGCTAGTCATGGAAGTACCAACTTGCTCATAAGGCATCTCAAGTTGATGCATGGAATGTGCCCTGGTAGAACTCTTAGACTAAAATGTGGTCAAGCAGATTGTTGTCGTGTATTTGGTACATTTTCAGACTTTAGGAAGCATTTGAACAGGGCACAATCCCGAGACTGTCAAATGCTAACTTGAATGCTAATACAGCCGTTGATAATCAGCCAAGTAATGCTGATTTTCCTTCAAATTCTAGTTGTAACCATGTACCAATATCTAACAAAAACACACTTGCTATGTGTGCGTCTGCTATTGCACAGCTGCAGGTGTAGGTCAGACTGTAAATAGTTTTGTATCTTCCATGGAAGAAGCAGTTCAAGAGATACAGCGTCAAGCTAAAGCGACCGATCTCACATGTATATCTTCAAAAGACACAAATTTTCAGAAAAATACAACATTATTTTCAGGATATTGAAATTCCTTTCACATTGTTGAATTCGGTATCAAAACGAAGTGCTTATTTTATACAAAAATGGGGAACAGGTCAACCAGTTGAGAGTCCTTGGTGTTAGATTTGACAATAGAAGAAACAACACTACTGGAACTTATGATCAAATGGTCATAACTGATCAATTTTTTTACGTTCCAATTCTCCAGACATTGCAGTCAATTTTGAAGAACCCAAATACAAGTGGCATGTTTAACTCGGGGCACAGTTTTAAAATTGAGTTTACTTTGATTTGAAAGCTGGACTATATATGAAGAGACATCCTCTCTTTTCTAAAGAGAAAAATGCATTGAAAATTCAACTCTTATGATGACTTTGAGACTGCTAATCCATTGGGATCAAAAAAGGGAATTCACAAGTTGGGAGGTAYATACTTTACTTTGAGAAATTTTACCCCAAAGTTTCATTCAATTTTGGTAAATATTCACTTATGTGCACTCTTCCATACCCAGGACCTTAAAACGTAGGGATTTGATTCCATTCTTGAGCCAATAGTTAGCGATTTGAAATTGCTTGTGACTGAGGGTATTGCAGTTCCCTTCTTCAGTGGTTGTATACATGGCAGTATTGTCCAAGTAACTGGAGATAATCTTGGTATACATTGCCTGTTTGGTTTTGTGGAATCATTTAGTGCTCGTTATTGTTGCCATTTCTGCAACACTGAGAAAGTGGATTTTTAAACTGTGTTCTCTGAGGATGACCCAAGAGTGACTTTACGAACAAAACACATGCAACTCAGACCATTGTCAAACTATTCAGTCAAACCCAAAGTGTGAAGCATGCTTGCTTATTGAACTCTCCAGTACTTCAATACTACAGACAACTTTCTGTTGATATAATGCATGACATTTTAGGAGTTGCACAATTTGAGGTAACTTGCGTTACAGTATATACAAGCCAACTTTGTGACTGATAAAGATGTCTACGGTAGAGTTCATTCATGTAACTATGGCTACACAGAGAGGAGGAATCGTCCACCTGCACTCAAATTGGATGATGGGAGCAATGATTTGGGTCTAAATGCTATTCAGTCTTGGTGTCTTCTCTGTAATTTGCCATTGATAGTTGGTGATCTGGTACAGAAAGATGATAAATACTGGCAGCTGCTTCTGTTACTACTACAAATTGTAAATATTGTGTTTTCTCCTATACTAACAGAGGGCATGACTATCTATCTGAAGCACTTAATTGCTGAACATCATAGGCTTTTCAAGTATTTTTTTCCTGATTAGAAATCTGTTACCGAAACACCACTTCATGATACATTATCCTCGTTGTATAAGGAATTTTTGTGTCTCAGTGCACACAAATGTTTTGTCAGCTAAATGGGTAAAGCACCATGGTATAAAATATCGTCTTGATTTGGTCATATGTGGTGAAGTAGTCATTTGAAATGCCAGTATACAAAATTGAGGCTATTCTTCTGAAAGAAAAATGTTTTTTGGGTTGGGTCAGCTCTTGAAACCTTATGTTTTGATGATCATTTGCATGCATTTAAAGTTTTGAAGCATAGTCCACCATGCAAAGTATTTCATGTAAATAACATAATGTACCACAAACCTTTTGATTTGCTCATGTCATATGGAGCAAGGGATTTTTTTGACTACATTGTCCCCTACTGTCACTTGATAACAGTTTAAGCCAGGGCTGAGACTTATGGTTAGGTTGTGAGAAACATGTTTTTAATGTAAATGTCAGCATTTTCCAACAAACCTATTGATTTGCTCATGTCATATGGAGCAAGGGATTCTTTTGACTACATTCTACTGTCACTTGATAAGTTTAAGCCAGGGCTGGGACTTATGGTTTGGTTATAATAAACATATTTGAATGTTGAAACAGCTTTGCTTGAGTTTATTGTGAAATTCCAAGTGCTTTTCCAAAATATAATTTTCATTTACATGAGGGAAGAGTAAATAAATTAACACTGAATAGAGTAAACACATTTTTACTCTAGGAGTCACCCTAGATCAACACTAGTGAGTGTCACTAACACTCAGTGTTGATTACCTCGTGTTACATTTGATCAACATCGGCCAGTGTAGTGTTAACTTTTTGCACTCAGTGTTAAATCAACACTAGAAATGTAACACTTGGATCAGTGTACTTTTTACTCTGTGTAGAGTGGGACCATATGTACTTGCTGACAGTGTTAAATTTAACACAGTGTTGATTTAACACTTTCACATTTACTGTGTAGAAGTCCACAAACGAAGGGAAAAGGTGAGAAGAGGAGTGCATAGATGTGAGAAGAAATACAGCGTGTATCCAGGGGTTTATTCATTCTGTTAAACGTTTCTTAAACTGAAGCAAACTAAACGGGGACAAACATACCTGAATTTGTCCAATACAAACTCTCGTTTGCAACTGGTGTACTAATGATTACACCCTCGATCAGCTAGATGCAGGCAAGGCTGTGTCACTGTCACAACATTTTTTCTCAACCTGTGTGCACCTACATTGTAATCTTTCATTCATAGGCTAGTTTGTAGCAACCTCATGTTAGGGAACATTTGAGTATCATGTACTAGTCTAAACCTATGGATGTTACATTGAACTGGGTGAATGGAATATGAATGTCATCCAATATGCTGTAATAGAAATAAGGCCATGCTCATAAAAATAAAAAAAACATTGCCCTCCATCTTAAAACGGCACAGACCGCCACTGACATACCGGTACATACAAGCAGTGGTGACCCGTCATTCAGGGCAGGTAGGGCAGAGCACCCTCTTGTTTTGAGCTCTACCTGTTTAGCTAAAAAAAGAAAACTATTTATTTTTTGCCTGTTTTGCATGTTCTTTTGACATTAATACGTGTCACATATGAGTTTGCAAACAATGTAAAAAAAAAATAATAATAATTGTTACTCAAGAAAGCAATGTGGCTTTAAAAGGCAGCTCCAAAATGCAGGTGTTTCAGCCTAGCTCAGTGCTTTCTGTGGTGGTGGGGCAGCCAGCAGAAATTCGGAGTGCAGGGGTTGGTAATGTTCTCTAGTTGCATCATGATTGGCTCAGTGTTGTCACTCATGTGGACCCTACATCACCGCAATATGAACAGGGAGAGCTCAAATTTAAGCCCCTTGGGTACTGCCATAGTTGCATTAGAAGTGCCCATCCAAGAAGGCTCAAGGTCATTGACCACAGATAAAATGTCAAATCACGTTATATCTACCATAGCTTTGATTGGACTGATCATGTCAACATCACACTATCAAAATCTTAGCTAGCAAGCTAGACAAGCAGTCATCATGAATCAAGTCGACAATCTACTGGCAAATCCTTTTCAATCCTTGTCATATGAAGAGAAATTCTAGATAAAACGTATTGGTACTCATCGGCCATTGGACATAAACATTACACAACAAGATGGAAATCGCAAATTCAACAATGAGTGGATTGGAAGAAATCAGTGGCTAACTGCAAGCATTACAAAGCAATCACTAGCCTGATATTCAGTGGAGTGGGTGGGTGTGTGTGGTCCAAGTCTGGGTTTTAGGGTGTCTTTTCCCAGCTTAAAAGGATAAACATTCACATGCAACACCATGGGCCAGAAAAGGTTGAACACACTGGCCATTCTGTGAGTTCAGCATGACTTCTGCTGCGTTCAAAACAACTGGAAACTCTGAAAAAATCTTAGCTCCGACTGGGAAAATACATTTTGAATGGTCATCCAACTCAGAATTCCAAGTCGGGAACTCTGGCCTCTTTCTAGAGCTCAGAACTGAAGATCACTAACGTCATGATTCAACCTTGTTTTTTCCCAAGTTCCCAGTTGTCTTGAAAGCACCATAAATCCAGAGAATGACAGACTTTGATGACAAAGTTTGATGACAAAATTTGCACAAAAGAAGGACCGCCGTGCCACCTTCCTGTTCAAGTGAGCACAAGACAACAACGTGAGTCCAAAAATGTATTGTATGTTGCTGCATAATTGATGCAATATGCCAGGGAGATATGTATACTTTAGCTAAGAAAGTAATACTAAGTGTATGTTGTGTAGTAAGCTGTTAGTAGCCCATGTGCCTCACCCTAATAATTTGGTCCCTTTCCCCTTCATAACTTAGCCTACTGTTCTGACTTGGTGGTGCACATGTAGCTCATAGCCTGTTTTAGAGAAATGTAATTAAAATAGTGTAAGAGCTTTTATTGTCTGCTTATATGCCCCCTTTATTTATCCTTCGGTTCTGACTTGGTGTACAGGGAGAATACTGTAAGAACGGCCCATGTTATGAATTCTGTCGCTGTACATTTTAAAAGTCCTGAACAAATAGTTATATTGACTACGTCTGTCCTAGTTCGCTCATTAATGTCTTCATCAAAATTACGGATTGCCTCTTCTCCGTTTAACGTCCCCCTATGCCATAGTTTGTACATCTCCATAGAAACCACATTTGTTTAAGTAAGTCAGCCATATCAGCTATGTTTTTTAAAAGGCAGTAAATGAGGCTGAATTAACTGTTTCAATGCTAGACAAGGCTCTGCTGATAGCCAGGTGTAGCGGTGGTAAGAATTCACTCCACTCCGTGCTGAAAAGAAAGCTCTGCTGTTGGGACAGCTTTTTGTGGGCACTGTTTGTCACCGTTATAGTGCAATAAATGTATTGTGTAGTGGCTTTCCTGGCATGCATCTAAAAAAAATTGGGGGGACTTTGCCCCACCAAGATTTACATGATAAAATCGCTGCATACAAGCAACGGCTGAAATGATATGCTATGTGGTTCGTAAGGCTACCTACCGTAGTGTAACAGTATAACTTTACGGCGTCCCCTCGCCCCGACACAGTAGCAAACAAATTGTCAGCCAACATAACGTGTAACGTAACTTATTTGAAAACGCATGACTTTATTACATTGCTCAACATTTTCTTAACATTTTGTCATAATTAGTTAAAGCAATGAATTTGTATCCACTCTCGTCGGACTCCTGCTGCATATTTTCCGCCATTTTTTAAATCTAAAAATGTTGTGAAGCCACGCCCATTTTCTGAAGAATTTCATTAGGGCCCAAAAAGCACAGGAATACTGTCCACTGCGTGTATACTTCGTATTTTGGCGAATGTAGTACAACATCCGGGTACTTTTGCCATACTAACTATCCATACTGTGACCAATAAGCATACTACATAATCAATTTATGTCACAAATAGTACGGTCAGTATGAACATTCAAACACAGCTAGTCTGTACATGTCAGCTCAGTATTTGTAAATTAATAAAATGTAAATGAAACACACACATACTCCATAGGTTGAGTGGCCACTTTAGGTGTCAGTGGGAGTGGAGATCAAAGAGCGTAGAATAAATCATGTAGAGGAATGTGTGTGCCCGAGCGAGCGAGCGTTGGCCCCTCAGGTATGAGAGATGTACAGACAGGTCAAGGGCTCTGACTCCAGCCCTGCTAGTGACATGCATGCCTCAGGCATACTAACACACACACACATATACACACAAACACACAGCCCACCCCACCCCTAGAGACCACTGTGGTCACCATGGCAACCCAGGAAGGAGGAGGGAGAGGAGTCGATGATGACTCACCAGACTGACTAGGAGCTAGCCTTAGGAGGGGAGAGAGAATTAGAGAGCCAAAGCGAAAAACCATAAATGAGAGAGGGGGAGATGATGATGGGGGGATTGACAGGAAAGGAGTAGAGGGGGGTGAGTGGAGAGATGGGGGATGTATTATTGACATACCAACAAAAACGAGCAGCTGAAACCTGCTCCTCCCTGACCACTGACACACACGCAGCTGATCACTACAGCTGCAGGACAGCTGTCACTGATCGGGGGTCAGTCTGCCCTATCTTGTCCTCGTCTCAACTGTGTGTGTTTGCGCGCTCGTAGTTCGCTCTCACCCGGTCGCCAATGGCCATCTCGTTTTCATCTTCGTACACGCGGCTCGCTCCCGACTCATCCCGTAAAAAATCCAAAGATCCCGTTTGGCGCGCGCTCCTTCTCTCCGGTTCTATGCTGATCACCGTGAAGGCGACCCCGTCCTTAAAGGCCCCGGGGCTACCTGCGTGGTCTGCTCGCGGCAACCGGAGCCCGACCAGGAGCTGTAGCACGAGTAGAAACATCGGGATAATTAACAGCAGCACGCGCTGCACACCGCCACCGGCTGACATGCCTCCTCCGGGAAACCGGTGAGCATCTCGTGCCTTTGTTCTCCTTCCCAACTGGACCGGCCTGGTGCCTCGTGGGAGTCAACTGACCGAATGGCTGCTGCGGAACTGTGGGGAGTTAAAAACAGTAACGTGAAGCAGTCGCTAGCCTTTCAAGAACTCCGCTTCCCTTTGTTCTGCCCACTTTCAACTGAAGGCTACAGACCCTTTCTCCTGCTCTGTGACCAGCCGGAGGGCAGAGTGGTGACGCAGAGCTCCAGGGTCAGTGGCCGATTGGTTGATATCTAGCCTATTACGGTATTTTTAGAAGTCTGTTTCTCACAGAAAAACAGACCAAGCTCCAAATAGGACCTTTATTAGCCCATTGGCGTTCTCATCAACAAGCTAAGTGAAGTCTCATGGGAATTACGGAATAGAAAAGTAGCCGTGCCATGGTAACGGAATTACACTGAGCCTCACTTAAAAATGTATACCAAACAAAAACCATTGATTTCAAAGTTTTAAAAACCATACAACTCTATGCATGAAGACTACTTTAAACAATTTCCACTGAGGATTTTACAAAAACAAATTCACAGGAAGATACAAACTTTGCATCTACACAGCTTTTACATTTTTTTATTTATTACTGTATAAATAGTTGAAAGTAGCCATTGTGCATCATATGTTCTGATCTACTTTGAAATCAATGGATTTTGTTTGGAATATACATTTTAAAGTGAAAAATCGGGGGCTCAGTGTAATTACTTTACTGTGGAATCTTTCCTAACACTGAACAGTTTCCCCCCCTCTTCCTGCCCTCTCCCGTCCACTCTCTTTCCCTCTATCTCGCCTCCTTCCTTTCTCACCCCCCCCCCCCCCCCCGCCCCTGATGGGTCCCAAAACCCCCCCCCCCCCCCCCCTCCCCTTCCGTCCAATCACCAGATGAGGAACATCAAACACTCTGTCCAGTCAGCCTGTTGACAAACTGTAAACACAGTCAAATATACAAATACAGTAAAGCCTATCACAAACACGCACACAAACACACAGGCACACACACACAATACACACACACCACACCATACACACACACATTGGCAGACTAGTGGGTGAGGAAGCGTGACTGCCCCTCAGAGTTTAAAGGCCCTCTCAGGATTCATTTTAGACTGATTATAGACTCATGAACAATGTAGCCAGTCTTTCTCCTATTTCACCCCAGTCTCGATCCCAACAAGTTTCTGTTTTCCTGTCATCTTTCTATTTCCCCTTGTGCCTTACCTCTCTCTTAACTCCCTTTCTTTCACTCCTCCTCGCTCTCCCTCTCTCGCCGCCTCCTTCCCTCCCAGCCGTGTCCCTGTCTAAACTCGCTCCCTGCACTGCATGAGCAGCGCTGAATACCAAGGAGCTCACACACACACACACACACACACACACATCCCTCCCCCCACCCTATAAAGCATTTGGAGTCCAGGCAGTTTACCAATGGACAGATCAGAGTGTATTTAAATATTGGCACTGTAGATACATCATGACATTAACAGACATATACAACTGTTCATCACAAAAACCACCAAACAACACAAGACCACGGAAAAAAGGAGAGTAAAAGAAGGAAGAGAAGCCCTGTTCATCCATCCACCATTTCAGATGTAGAGCTCTACCCCTTTAGACCCCAAACACACACATACATACATACAGAAGTCCATCCGCGTGGTTACACACACACAAATAAACACACGTCAGTCTCTTTGGGGTCAGAGTGTGTCGGGTCTCCTTCCCTCCTAGTAAAAACAGTGAAACACAGGATGTAGAGTCTCCATGCTGGAGTCCTTCCATCAGAGCAGAGACTATGGCAGAGGTTTAGAGAAACGATGATGGAACGTTGTGTAGAGCTGTTTTAGCACAGCTGTGGTCAGGGGTGGACTTGGACCAGAAATTGGCCCTGGCATTTCTAACACAGGCCCATTTCTTTCCTCAAGGCCCACACACTGGCCCCTTTTTTTCCCTTGAGGCACCCATTATTAGCCAAATAGTGATCTTTTTGCGTGAAAAAAGTTAGATAGGCCCACTGGGCTTAAAATGGACCAGCCCATCTGGAATTTGCCTAAAATGTCAGATTGCCAGTCCGCCCCTGGGTGTGGTTGTGGGTCTGTGGTCCTGGCTAAAAGCCTGAACGTTAGAAAACACTGATGGAACATTAGTAACGTTGTCTTAACTGTTTCAATGTTGTGGTGAGGTTATGGGTCTGTGGCTGGAGTTGGAGTCTATGTACAGATGCTGGTAATTCAAGAGCTGATGCTGTAGTCCACTTCTCTCATATAGCACACACAGAGCGAAGGGTGTATGGTTTCGGGGATAGGGGATTAATGTGTTTAGCGTTGGGGGTGGAACTTTTCCATTAGGCCCCGCCTCTCTGTTCCTCAGCGTCTGTCACTCCTCCCACAGCTTCTCTAGGCCACTCCCTCTTTCCAGCTGTGTCTGTGTGTGCGCCTTTGTGTGTGTGTTGCAGTTGGCTTTTGATTGTCATAGCTGGAGAACTGAAGATCTACTGTCCAGAGTTAGCAGATAAATTCTGATCCATCATCTTGTCTCTGAAAGTCTCTCCTTAGAAAAAGTTTACAAATCTGAAAAAAGTTGAGATTTAATGGACCTGAAAGAGAGAGAGAGGGAGAGAGAGAGAAACCGTAATTATGATGTGATTGTTAGACAGTAAAACCTTTACATAGCTAAATGGATGAAACTGATGTTAATACATGTCTTTAGGTGTTGTGTCTAACCCTTCAGTAGAGAGAGAGTAGATCATCTTGTGTCTAACCCTTCAGTAGAGAGAGAGAGTAGATCATCTTGTGTCTACCCTTTCAGTAGAGAGAGAGTAGATCATCTTGTGTCTAACACTTTGTAGAGAGAGAGAGTGTGGTCCTCTTGTGTCTAACCTTCAGTAGAGAGGAGAGTAGATCATCTTGTCTCTAACACATTAGTAGAGAGAGAGAGTGGGTCCTCTTGTGTCTAACCCTTTAGTAGAGAGAGAGTAGATCCTCTTGTGTATTACCTGCAGCTACAAGCTGGTGACACTGAAGCTGTCATCGCTGGGGGGGTCTAGTAGCTGACAGAGCACCCCTCCTCCTCCTCGAAGCGGGGCTGTGGGTGGTAGCGGGGGTGCATCCCAGGGTACGGGGGTAACCATGTCCTCAGAATGCGGCGAGGATGCCAGGGGAGGCTTGTGGTGGGGGAGGGGTACGGGGAGAGCTGCAGGGGGCTGGTCGGCAGCCCCGAGTTGAGGTGGGAGGGCAGGTCCCGTTGTGAGGTTGTGTGGGCATTGCGCTGTGAGGGGGGCGTTCCTCATAAAGCAGGGGGTGAGTGGTGGGAGTGGGGAGAGGTTAGGGTGGTGTGAGTGTGTGGGAGAGGTTTAGGGTGGGAGTGTTGTGTGTGTTGGGATGGGGGTGGGGGTAAGGTTCGGGGTGGGGGTGTGGATGAGGAGTGAGGATGTTGGTTCTGGTTTGAATGAAGGTGTGTGTTGATGTGCGGGTGTGTATTGATGTGGGGTTGGTGTGTGTGTGTGGGTTGGAGTTGGGTTAGGGGTGTGTGTTGTGTGGGCTCAAGCTTGTCTGAGATGTGTGTGGATGCATGTTTGCATGAGGGTTGCTGTTAGGTGTGTGTGTGTGTGTGGTGTGTGCGGTAGTGTGAGTGTTAGGGTGATTGTTAGGGCTAGCGTGAGGGTAACATTAGCGTGTACATGTGTGTTGCCGTGTGCATTAGCATGTGTGTGTGTAGTGGTGTGTGTGTTAGCGTGGGGCTGCTGCTGAGCGATGCCCCTCCGTACAATAGGGGAGCTACAGTAGCTGGAGAATCATACTGGGAAGGATACGACAAAATCACTAAAAAAGAGAAACAAAAAAGGAAAAATAAATAATAAAGAAAGCAGTGAAGAGCGTAGTCGGCCCTCCTCGCCGCTACCAATTGCTCCGCGGATGAGGGGGAGAAGTGAGGAAGGAAAGGCTAAAAGGAAGAGGACAGGAAGAGACAATCAGCTGGACCCCGGCCGGAGCAGCCCGCGGCTCAGGCCCTTCGGAATACCAGGTGCGCGACTCAGGCTCCTTACGATGCGGGCGGGCTCAGCGCTGTTCCAACAGTTGTGCATAACCGTGTGCCGATGGTGGAGGAGGGGTAGACGCAAGGTAGGCCGGGGGGAGGCAGCAGGAGTGCAGAGGAGGAGGTAGGGGCTGGCGGAGCGGCGGGATGAGTTTGCGGGCGAGGATAAGGAGGCGGCGATGTGGAAGTCATTTCCAGGGGAGAGAGAGGAGCGCATGAGGCCTCAACCTGGGAATGAGGGCTGAATTGTTAGTCTCCTCGAGGCACGGAGTGGAGGGGGTGGGCGGAGCACCAAGCAGGCACGCGGGAAGAGGCGTTACTCACATCGGCTCGTGGGGGTGCGCTCGCAGAGATGTGAGGCATACGGCGATTGGAGGGGGGAAATGAGGCTCGCTCAGCTGTCTCCACCTGGTAGTAGTCCAAGGCACTTCCTTGGAACAAACCCCCGGCTGAGCAGCACTCCCTCCACCATCCACCCCCACCCACCAAGCGCCCTTGCCCTCTTCTCCCCCCTGGGGGGCTCTCCGGGCATAATAGTGGCTTACAGCCCACCCTCCTCTGCCTCCTCTTTACCCCCCCTGGCCTGCCGTCCCCCCCATGTCCACTCGCGTTTTCCCCACCGAACCGTGGGTTGGGCGCTGGGTGGCTGGCGCTGTGGGTCCTTGCGGTGGCCCTGACCTGTCGGAATCATGCCAGGTCGCGTGGCCTCCTTCGCGTCACGCCTCCCTCCTTCTTCCGTTTGGGTATCGCAGCATCCGCGTTTCCTGCGCCCCGGGCTGGGCTTCCCCTCCCCTCGGAAAGAGAACTTCTGGCTCCAGGGTGTAGGAGGTGGCCTGATGGTCGCTCTAGTGTCCAAGTCATCCAGTCGAGCTCTAGCTCGCAGACTTGATATGGAACTGGTCACCTGTCCTTGACTCCCTTCCACCAATACGAGAAAAGCAGATCCCTCACATACCACCCTGCCTGTAGCCCCGACCTCCCGAGCCTGACCCGAGGCTCCCGCACACCTGACCACCACCTCCTGAGCCGGATGACCCTTAGGTTGGGAGGAGTCATGGAGGAGGACATCTGATAGGACTCTTCGATGGAAGGGTTGTGCGCTTGGGCGTTCGTGGGGGTTTGAGTTCCGGAGAGATGTCCAGGATGTGCTTTTGGGCTCAGCTGGGCCTGGGGTGCCTGAGTAGTCAGTGCACGTAGCGAGCACCATAGCCTCGGCACATGAACATGCCACACAACACCGCGAGAGGATCAGTTTCGCAGAGCAAACCACAGAAACTCAAACCTCTGATAACATAAGTAGTATTTGGGACCCAAGGTGATTTTGTAGATCAGGGTTCTGAGCAGGCCACTGCAATGTAGCGTAATGTATCTCAAAACAATACACACTTATAGAGGTTAGGGTTGGATTGTAGTAAGTTCTCTAATCCAAATTTTGTGGTTCCATGTAATTTAGACCTACTGAAGCTACTTACCGTAGTTACTCTCTGGTTGGAGAGGTAGTGTCTGTACCCTCTGGGGAAGATGAGGAGGGGAAGGGGCTGTTTGGCCATGGGCATATACGCCCCTCTTCCTGGAGAAGATGGTCCAACCTGCCAAGGTAGCCCCATAGCCCGCTTGGAAAACTGGAATATCCATCTGACCTGGCCCACGGGGGTGGCCGTGGAGGCCTTACTCAGCCCGGCTGCCCATAGGCTGCGAAGCTGCAGTCTGCGGGTCTTTGTGGCGCTGCGCTGCCCCCTGCAGGAGAGGAGAGAGAATACCAGGTGTGTAGTGGACCGTAGGAGGAGGAGGAGGGATGGGGAGCTGGGGGAGCAGGACGAGGAGGGAGGAGGGGTGGACTTGGGGAACGAGGAGGAGGTGGGGGAGTTCGTGTGACAGGTTATAACTGTAAGGAGTGACATGGTTATTATTGAGGACGCGATCGGAAAGAGAAAGAGGATAGATGTTGGAGGGATTGTGGATTCTCCCCTCTTCGCGCTCTGCGCATGTATATCGGCGCAGCGCTGCGTTGTGGGTGAAAGTGCCTAGAGGAGACCAGCGAAGGCCCTGGGCCGGACAGAGGCAGGGGCTGGTGGGAGGAAGTCGCAGTATGCGCCAGAGGATGGTGACGGAGCGGAGGTTTTTCCTGGGCAGGGGGGAGGGATCGGGGCGGTGAGGGGGAGGTAGATGTGTCGCAGGTGAGGATCTGAGGAGGTTTGTGCAGAGAGTCCAGCAGGGAGGGAATATCCGGCGACGGACGAACCCTGTCCGCTACTCTCTCAGCACCATACCACGCACCCTGCCTCTGCTTTGCCGGACCGCAGTGCTGACGCCGTACGCGGACTTCCTCTCTCCACACGCCGCCGGTACAGCAGACAGAAGCCTCCGCCCCGCGCGGGAGCGCCAGACCTGTAACCCTGCTTGCCACTCAGAGCGATTGGTTTCCACTACATGGGCCGTGCCCGCGCTATACCTCGCCCCCAGACACCTCCGCTCTCGCTTCCTCCCAGTGTAACAGTCTGTGGTGTTGAGCATGGCCCCCTGCCTCCCACCTTAGTGAGAACCCGCGTGTGCGCGTTGGCGCATAGATGGCGAGGGGCAGGATGAGGTTAACCAATGCTGTGGCCCCTGGGGGCTTCCCGGCCGAACGCGAGGGCGAGAGAATGAAGCGGTGACGAGCCAGCAGAGCTGTGGCAGCGTCCGGATGTTCTTAGAACCGGCTTCCCCTCTCACCCCCACCACCCATCTCCCCCTGCAGCCCCTCCTCCGCCTGCCTCCCCCACCCCTTCCCTCGTTTTGAGTTAACCCTGGTTCTGACAGAGCAGGGGTCACTTTTCTTTTCTTCCCGATCGTCTCGAAGAAGTCACTGAAGGAGCTCTTGAAGCCCTCTCCGCCGGCTCCTCCTGCTCCTCCCCCTGCTCCTCCTCCCCTGCCTCCAACACCTCCCCCCCTGCCTCCCCTGCGTCTGAACCCTGTGAGTCGGTGTAGCAGGGCGGAGATCCCAGGGTTGTTGGACGGCGTGTGAAAACTATCCGGTTCGCTGGGTGTCCAGCAGCGTGGTGGGGAGCAGCGGCCGGTGGCCGGCGGTTGGCGGTTGAGGAATGCCAGTTTGGACAGAACGTCTCCGTACTCCGTCTTCACGTCGTTGGTGTCGTTCACGTACGACGGTTGCGGAGACGGGAGCTTGGCCCGCCGGCGCCGACGAGGTTTCTTGGGCTCGCCATTCCCACCGGTGGTTTTATCCGGCGTTCCAGGTACAACCTGTTTGGGAGGTCGGCCACGGCGACGTTTCAGGATCACCGGAAGTTCTCCAGGCGGGAACATGACCATCACGCTCTTCCCGTTGTTCTTCATACGGAGGAGCGCAGTCGGCTCTCGGACTACCGCTGTCCCCCCCTCGGCTCCCTCCAACCCGCCATCGCCACCTGCCCCGCCCTTCTCAACTGTCTCCATGGAGGAAATCTTGTAGCTCTTCTGGCGTCGGCTGAGGTTAACTGGGATACGAGCTACCTTCACCACGATACGCCTCACCTGGGGAACAAACACAAACAAACAAATATTATTTCCCGGGTGAAATCTAGTTGTCAAGTGATGTCAAATCAACATGACAAGATGGGTTTTGGTTTCTTTTGACTGCTATGTGATTAATAATATCATAGAACTTGAACTTACACCAACAAACCGGCGTTTCCGTTTGGTGGGGGGATCTAGTTCACCAGGCTCCTCCTTCTTCACTGACGGCCGGGGCACTGTATTGGTCAATGGACGAGGCGAGGGATTGGTTGCTGGTCTGTGATTGGTTGCTGATCTGGGCAAAGGTTTGGGCGAGGCTTTCATCGATGGTCTAGGTTGGGATTTTGGTTTGGCATTGGTTGAAGATTTGGGTTGGGGTTTGGTTGAAGTTCTATGTTGGGGTTTGGGCGATGGCCGGGGGGCGGAGTGAGAGGAGGGGCGTGATGAGGGGTGTGTTGAGGGGAGTGGTGCTACAGGTACTGGTACGGGTGAGGCTGCAGGCTTGGAGGCTGCAGGCTTGGAGGCTGCAGGCTTGGAGGCTGCAGGCTTGGAGGCTGCAGGCTTGGAGGCTGCATACTCCTCCACTGTGGGGCGCTCTACCTTCACATGTACACTCACCCTCTCTTTCTCCTCTTCCTCCTCCCTCTCCTCCTCCTCCCTCTCGCTCTCCCTCCCTCCCCTCCTTTCTCCATCCTCAGTGCATCGGCGGATGCGGGAAGACTTGCGTAGCTGGCAGGGGAAGCGAGGTCGACCGGAGCTACGAAGCGCATACTTTCTCTCACCTTCGACAGGTACAGGGGAGGGGTCTACAGGGCCTGGACCAATAGTAGAAAGGTCTGGACAAGCTGGACCGATAGGAGAAAGGCCTGGAGGATTTGGACCAATAGCTCTTGAGGGTTTAGAGAGATCTAGAGGTGTTGAACTAATATTAGGGGCAGGGCTAATGGCTGGGGCCATGTCTCTGTTTGCAGAGTGTGGAGGAGCGGGGCTGCAGGGAGAGAAAGCAGCTTGCTGATTGGTGCAGGCTGAATGATTGAGAGGCAGGAGGACCTGTCGCTGAGGTGATCTGGTGTGTGTCTCTGGTGATGAATCAGTTCTGGGCTGCTCTGGACCGGCAGAGTCCAAGTGTGTGTGAGCATCCATTTGTCTGTGAGCACTTGTGTGTGTGTGAGCATCCATTTGTCTGTGAGCACTTGTGTGTGTGTGAGCGTCCATGCACGTCTCTGCGGGTGTCTGCATTTGGATGTCCTTGTGTGTCTGCATGCCTATGACGGTCTGTCCAGGGGTGTGTGTTGGAGCGTCGTTGCGTGTGTGTGTCTCTATCTGCCTCCGTCTGCGTGTTCCAAGGACAGGCCTCCTGTGCAGGTGAAGACCGTTAGACAGGGAGGGGGGCGAGGGGGAGGGTAAAAGTTCAATGGTCTCCTGAGCTCCAGCCTCAGCGCTGGGTTCCACTGTGACCTCCTCCTGTACCCCTACAGCCCTTTCCCCCTCAAACGCCACCCGCGCCCCCTCACACCCCTGCTCCTCCACTACGGCCTTGCCGTCGCACCCCACCCTCCCCCCGACCCCTCCCCCCGACCGCAGGCGTCCAGACAGGCGGCTCATCCACCCAGGGCGACAGCGATGATGATGTCAAAGTGAGAGTGTCAGTGTTGGGCCCCAGTGATCCTCTTCGGAGAGGTTAGGGAGCTCTCTMCCTCTCTCTGTTTGTCTGTGTTTATGTGTGTTCCTCTGAAGTCACAGGACTATATCCTGAAGGGTTGGGGACCTGAGAAGAGAGAGATACATAAGATCAACACACTCCGAACAGTAGATTCTAACAGAGAATTAACATAATGTTAAAGGGAGATTAGGTGTCAATCATTCTTATTCATATAGGATTGGGATCGTTTTGTAAACAGATTTAGGGCTCCAATCTATCCGTACCTCAGAAGTTTAGCTTTACAGCGAGACTGAAATTTAGAGGCAATGTTCCCACGTTAGCGGAGACTGCATTCACACTACAGGTGGCATATGTCTGCTCAATCGAAAATGACCTTTTACATTTTTATCGAGCAATCTGTAGCACTTCAGCGATCCAGATTGAATAGAGCCTATAGTTTGGACCACAAATACTTTCATGTAACAGATCAGTAACTTTGATGTATGATAGTTTCATTTTTGGGTGAAGTGTTCCTCTACTGTTACCAAGAAGTAACTTTGATAGAACATTGACACAGCATAACATCCCAGTGCTGTCATTTACCATTCTGGTAGAGTCTATCCAGGCCGGCTGTCTGTCTGCTGCAGTTCTTTGGGTCGTCAGTATGTCAGTACAGTTCATGCACACATACTACACACTCATCTCTAACACACACTATAAACTCTACTCTCTTTCTCAGCTGCTGCTCTTGACTGCCCATCACTTCTAAAGAGAGAGAGAAAGAGAAAGCACAAAGGGGGKGGGGGGGGGGGGGGAGAGAGCCAGAGAGTGAGAGAAAAGGAGGAAGAGGGAGATGGACAGCCATTAACAGGACAGCCGTGATGTTTGACTAGAAGGTTACACACACATACACACACACACACATTGTGACTTTACAATCCCAAACAGGGAAAGAGAAGTGTGTGAATAACCAGCAGAGGGAGGCAGAGAAATGATGAATAGAGTCCGATTCTGTTTGGTGGAGAGGGAGAGATGGATAGAGAGATGGAGGGATAGAGAGATGGATAGAGAGATGGAGGGATAGAGAGATGGAGGGATAGAGAGATGGAGGGATAGAGAGATTGAGGGATAGAGAGATGGAGGGATAGGGAGATTGAGGGATAGAGAGATGGAGGGATAGAGAGATGGAGGGATGGAGAGATGGAGGGATAGAGAGATGGAGGGATGTATACAAAAGAAACACAGTAAGACCTTGTGAAAAAAATGAAAAGCCAAATGAGAATGGAATGGTATCTTAAAAACCACAAACACACACAATCATTTCCATTGTCAGCAGTGTTGGGGAGTAGTGACCTACATGTAGTTCAACTAGTAATTAAAATTTAAAAAAATCGTAACTTGGTGGTGGTTGAACTAAATAAAAATCTTAGTAGTGTTTTCAAAAGTACTTTTTGCCATGTAGTGGTGCAGCTAACAGCTGGAACTACTGTACACACTACTTGTTTTGCAAAAAGATAAGAAAATATGAGTGAAAAAGGCAATTTATTTAATATTTTTTATTTCAAACCTCCTAGCTAGCACACAGTCTGTTTTTGGTTTCTCATTGGTTCTGGGAACGAAGCCATAAGTTACCTGACCGGTAAAACGGAACATTTAAAAAACATGTTTCAATAAGACTTTTAATAACACTGCTAGCTTAGGTTAACTGTTTTGACCTCGAAGCATAGATAGGACACATTAAATGAATTTGCTTAATCATGCAAACACATACATTGTTTTATTGTGGCACGGTGTCAGAGTACGGAAGTCCAGAGAGGACATATGAATGAAACAATTAGTCCCATGTTATGTTGAGATCACAACTTATTTATCTCATTATCACGACATAACAAAAGTTGTTTTGTCCAGATCACAAGATAAACTATAAATAGGAGTGGACGTATTGATGAAAGATTGACAGTATGGCTAAGACGGCAGCGCATAAGTTTTTATTGATTGCTACACTAAGAGATAGTACATTTCATACTTTCATTTGTGTTTGGAGCTCATTATCAGTTTATAAATTAGAATGTTAGCAAGCTAAATGTCCCTCACCTTGAGCTAAGAGCTCTTGGGGCATCTAAACCCTTGTGGGGAATTTAAGCCATGAACGATGGCTGACAGGCAGCCCTGTCCAGGCTGTGTGCCACCACCAAGACCACAGCCAATCGCATTCAAACAACAACACAACTAACTTGACTAGTCTTGTGGTTGGGTAAGCTAGCTAGGTAGTTTTGTTAGCTAGCGAGCTTGTAATCTATCTTGTTATCTAGCTTTCTTAACTGATACAGTATGTGTATAATTGTAAGGGACACTTCATGTTTTATGGATAATATTTAAAAGTACAAAGTGGGTGAGCTCCATTCCTGACAGGCTGATCAGATTCAATTTCAGCCTCAGTGCTTGATCAGATACAGTAGCAGCCTCAGAGGCTGATAAATCAGGATTCTGCCCTTTTGGCTGTTTCATGGGTGAAGCTCCTTGTAGGCAGATTAGCAGTCAGGGCATTATGTATATGTGACCGACCGCCTTGATTCGGTCTTATGTAGCAAAATTTGAAATTGTGTTTTTTACATTGGATAAAAGCAGAGACACAGAGCTACAAAATGGTATATCATACACTGCATTTGAGGAACAATGGGGAAGTAATTCTGCTTTGAAAATTGATAAACTCGTCAAATCAAATCAAACTTTATTTGTCACATGCGCCGAAAACAACAAGTGTAGACTTTACTGTGAAATTCTTACTTACAAGCCCTTAACCAACAGTGCAGTTCAAAAAGAGTTAAGAAAATATTGACCAAGTAGACTAAAATAAAAAGTAATAATAAAAAGTATCACAATAAGAATAACAATAACGAGGCTATATACAGAGGGCCCTGGTACCGAGTCAGTGTGCAGGCGTACAGGTTAGTTTGTACATGTAGGTGGGAGTGAAGTGACTATGCATAGATAATAAACAGAGAGTAGCAGCAGTGTAGAAAAATTTAGGGGGGGGTCAATGTAAATTGTCCAGTGGCCTTTTTATTAATTGTTCAGTAGTCTTATGGTTTGGGGGAAGAAGCTGTTGAGGAATCTTAGAATGTTTAGGGCCTTCCTCTGACACTGCCTGGTGTAGAGGTCCTGGATGGCAGGAAGCTTGGCCCCAGTGATGTACTGGGCCGGTCGCCTTACGGTCAGATGCCGAGCAGTTGCCATACCAGACCGTTATGCAACCGGTCAGGATGCTCTCGATGGTGCAGCTGTAGAACCCTTCGAGGATCTGGGGACCCATGCCAAATATTTTCAGTCTCCTGGGGAAAAGATTTTGTCATGCCCTCTTCACGACTGTCTTGGCATGTTTGGACCATGATAGTTCGTTGGTGATGTGGACACCAAGGAACTTGAAACTCTCGACTCACTCCACTACAGCCCCGTCGATGTTAATGGGGGCCTGTTTGGCCCGCCTTTTCCTGTAGTCCACGATCAGCTCCTTGTCTTGCTCACATTGAGGGAGAGGTTGTTGTCCTGGCACCACATTGCCAGTTCTCTGAGCTCCTCCCTATAGGCCATCTCATCGTTGTCGGAGATCAGGCCTACCACTGTTGTGTCGTCAGCAAACTTAATGATGGTGTTGGAGTCGTGTTTGGCCACGCAGTCGTGGGTGAACAGGGAATACAGGAGGGGACTAAGTACACACCCCTGAGGGGCCCCAGTGTTAAGGATCAGCGTGGCAGACGCTATTGTTCCTACTCTTACCACCTGGGGGCGGCCCGTCAGGAAGTCCAGGATCCAGTTGCAGAGGGAGGTGTTTAGTTCCAGAGTCCTTAGCTTAGTGATGAGCTTTGAGGGCACTATGGTGTTGAACGCTGAGCTGTAGTCAATGAACAGCATTCTCACATAGGTGTTTCTTTTGTCCAGGTGAGAAAGGGCAGTGTGGAGTGCGATTGAGATTGCGTCATCTGTGGATCTGTTGGGGCGGTATGCAAATTGGAGTTGGTCTACGGTGTCTGGGAGGATGCTGTTGATATGAGCCATGACCAGCCTTTCAAAGCACTTCATGCGTGAGTGCCACGGGGCGGTAATCATTTAGGCAGGTTACCTTCACTTCTTTGGGCACAGGGACTATGGTGGTCTGCTTGAAACATGTAGGTATTACAGACTCGGTCAGGGAGAGGTTGAAAATTTCAGTGAAGTCACTTGACAGTTGGTCCGCGCATGCTTTGAGTACACGTCCTGGTAATCCGTCTGGCCCAGCAGCTTTGTGAATGTTGACCTGTTTAAAGGTTTTGTTCACATCGGCTACCGAGAGCGTTATCACACAGTCATCCAGAACAGCTGGTGCTCTCGTGCATGCTTCAGTGTTGCCTGCCTTGAAGCGAGCATAAAAGGCAATTAGCTCATCTGGTAGGCTTGCGTCACTGGGCAGCTCGTGTCTGGGTTTTCCTTTGTAATCCGTAATAGTTTTCAAGCCCTGAATTCGGAGTAGATAGCCAGAGCGAATTTACCAGCAACGTCTATTAACAGTTTTCGCAGTGACATTCTATTGAAATGGTTACTTGCATGTAGCTAACTAGCTAAACAATGAACCATAATCCCAACTCATGATGTTATAACCCTGCATGAATCTGCAGGTAGCTAACCAACCAGGTTCAATGTTAGCTAGCTAACATTAAGCTATAAC
Organism: Salvelinus sp. IW2-2015; assembly: GCF_002910315.2. Lineage (NCBI taxonomy): Eukaryota > Metazoa > Chordata > Actinopteri > Salmoniformes > Salmonidae > Salvelinus > Salvelinus sp. IW2-2015. Next base: position 20,326,244 of record NC_036870.1, read on the forward strand.
TAGCAAAGCAATTGGCTCTGAGATACAAATAATAAGATCATACACTTAACGTTAGCTAGCGAGCCAGCCAGCCAACGTTAGCTGGCTAGCTAACAGTACACTTTAACTTGAAATGAAAACGACTTTCTGTCAAAATTAGAAACGTTTAATATCTGAAAATGTAGCTAGCTAGACTATCTTACCTGTATACATCATTGGTGGATGCTTCTCCCTGTCATGGATACCATGGTTGCCCTTAGTTTGAAGATGTAATCCAGAGGCAGGTGTTTTCTCCATCTCCTTACCTATCATACTCTAATTCCACTGATTTCAAAACTAGGTCCTTCAGAAAGTGTAGGGCAACACTTATTCAGTTCTACTACGCAATACATTAAAAAAAGCAGCGTTAGACAGGATTACCTACACATACTGACCAAATAGATTGAAACGTGCTATATGGCAGACCAATCTGAACTCATCTCTCGACATGTCCAGCCCACTCTTTATCTCAGCCAATCAGGTCTAGTGGGAAGGTTGTTTGCTTTTTCTGTGGCTTAACCAACTAGGCTCGTAATTTAACAATTGTATTCATATTTACAGATGGCATACAAGTATTAAGGCACATGAAAGTTTGCATATCCTTGAAGGAATTTCTGCCAAAACAATTGTACAACTTTCGATTAAAAAAAATAAAAGTTCATGTTCAAATGGACCTCTTGTGAAATAGTGACCTGCGACATACGCCTAGTTTCCTGAAACGAGTCACATAAGATCAAGACTGGGTGCACTCTATTCCTGGCAGGCTGATCAGATTCAATAGCAGCCGCAAAGGCTGATAAGTCAGGAGCTCACCCACTGGAAATATAAATATTATCCACAAAACAGGAAGTGTCCCTTTACAATCCCTTTACAATTATACACATATCAGTTATGCAAGCTAACAACCAGCATAGATAACTAGCTAACAAGACCACCCTGCTAAGTAGCTAGCTCACAAGACTAGTGAAGTTAGCTGTGTTGTTCCTTGTATGCGATTGGCTATAGTCTTCTGGGCCATACGCAGCCTGGGAAACACAATTGCCTGTCAGGCATCATTCAGGGCTTAAATGCCCTGCATTGCAATCAAAGCACCCGCAGGGCTCCTCGATGAAATGGTTATCATGCATCTGAACAAATTGATGGATGATAGGTGGTACTTTTGATTATCTCGAGATCTCGACAAAACAACTTCTGTTATGTCGTGATCATGAGATGAATAAGTTGTGATCTCGACATAAAGATTTTTTCAAATTTTATTTAAATTCTTGTTTCCTCGCTAGACTTCCGTATCAGTGAAATTCGAACATATGATCTTCTGTTCTCTATCCATGGAATCAGTCTACTGCGCCACTAGGATGGAGTTAGCATGCCATGTTTTCTTAACTCATACAAAGCTGTCCTTTTAGTCTATTCAAACAGACTCCATTTCAAAGGAAACCAGCACTCATTAAGATCAGGTGTGGCCAATTAGTGGACGTGGCCAACACACCTGAACACACTTAACAAGATCGAAGATAGAGAGAGTTTTGTTGTAGAGCTACGGAGAGCATGCTCTCGAAGATGGCGATGGGAAGTCGAGGGAACAAGGTGTTGGACTTGGGCCTCCCGAATGGAGCAGTGGTCTAAGGCACTGCATCGCAGGGCTAGCTGTGCCACTAGAGATCCTGGTTTGAGTCCAGGCTCTGTCACAGCCGGACGCTACCAGGAGACCCATGGGGCGGTGCACAATTGGCCCAGTGTCGTCTGGGTTAGGCAAGGATGGCAAGGATGTTCTTGTCGGCAAGGATGTTCTTGTCCTATCGTGCATTAGCGACTCCTGTGGCGGGCCGGGTGCAATGCACGCTGATATGGTCGCCAGGTGCATGGTGGTTCCTCTGACGCATTGGTGCATCTGGCTTCCGAGTTAAGCGGGCATTGTGTCAAGAAGCAGTGTGGCTTGGCTGGGTTGTGTTTCGGAGGACGCACGGCTCTCGACCTTCGACTCTCCCGAGTCTGTACGGGAGTTCTAGCGATGGGACAAGACTGTAACTACCAATTGGGTAGAAAAAGGGGTAAAATAAATAAGGTGTCTGACTTATCAGGCTTTGAGTCAATGAAGAGATGGAAGGACGTGGGTTACGAGTTTGAAGACGATGACGCCAGCAACGGAGGGAGGAAGAGTGAGGGGAATACTGGATGGACTGCTATAATTTAAGCTATAATTTAAGTTAGGGTTAGCCGTCTACGGCTCAGCGTGAACATTCATCTCAGGGACCTGTAAATATTGATCATGGAGGGAGGGATGAAACTGGGGAAGAACATGGGAACATGGAGTCCGACAGTAAAAGTGAAATGGATACTAATGTATACTGAACAAAAATATAAACGCAACATGTAAAGTGTTAGTCCCATGTTTTATGAGCTGAAATAAAAGATCCCAGATTTTTTTCATACAGACAAAAGGCTTATTTCTCTCATATTTTGTGCACGAATTTGTAAACATCCCTGTTAGTGAGCATTTTTCATTCGCCAAGATAATCCATCCACCTGACAGGTGTGGCATACCAAGAAGCTGATTAAACAGCATGATCATTACACAGGTGCTGGGGACAATAAAAGGCCACTCTAAAATGTGCAGTTTTGTCGCACAACACAATGCCACAGATGTCAAAAATTTTGATGGAGTGCACAATTGGCATGCTGACTGCAAGAATGTCCACTAGAGCTGTTATCAGAGAATTTAATGTTAATTTCTCTACAATAAGCCGCCTCCAACGACGTTTTAGAGAATTTGGCAGTACGTCCAAACGGCCTCACAACCACAGACCACGTGTAACCACACCAGCCCAGGACCTCCACATCCGGCTTCTTCACCTGCGGGATCATCTGAGACCAGCCACCCAGACAGCTGGTGAAACTGAGAAGATTTTCTGTCTGTAATAAACCCCTTTTGTGGGGAAAAACTCATTCTAATTATCAGGGACTGGCTCCCCAGTGGGTGGGCCTATGCCCTCCCAGGCCCACCCATGGCTGCGCCCCTGCTCAGTCATGTAAAATCCATAGATTAGGGCCTAATGAATTTATTTCAATTGACTGATTTCCTTATATAAACTGTAACTCAGTAACATAATTTTAAATTGTTGCATGTTGCTTTTATATTTCTGTTCAGTATATACAGGGCATTCGGAACCCTTTTTCACCTTTTCCACATTTTGCTACGTAACAGCCTTATTCTAAAATGTTTTTTTCCTCATCAATTTACACACAGTACTCCATAATTAACAAAAACAGATTTTTGGGGGTGAAATTCAAAAAATCTCCCTTTACTCAGGACATTGTTGAAGCACCTTTGGCAGTGATTACAGCCTCAGGTCTTCTTGGGTATGATACATATACACCTGTATTTGGGGAGTTTCTCCCATTTTTCTCTGCAGATACTCTCAAGCTCTGTCAGGTTGGATGGGGAGCATCGCTTTACAGCAATTTTCAGAGATGTTAGATCGTGTTCAAGTCTGCGCTCTGGCTGGACCACTCAAGGACATTCAGCAACTTGTCCCGAAGCCACTCCTGCATTGTCTTGGCTCTGTGCTTAGGGTCGTTGTCCTGTTGGAAGGTGAACCGTCGCCCCCAGTCTGAGGTCCCGAGCGCTCAGAAGCATGTTTTCATCAAGGATCTCTCTGTAATTTGCGCCGTTCATCTTTCCCTTGATCCTGACTAGTCTCCCAGTCCCTGCCGCTGAAAAACATCCCCACAGCGTGATGCTGCCACCACCATGCTTCACTGTAGGGATCTTTTTATTTTACTTTTATTTAACTAGGCAAGTCAGTTAAGAACAAATCCTTATTTGCAACGACAGCCTTGGAACAGTGGGTAAACTGCCTTGTTCAGGGGCAGAATGTCAGATTTTCACCTAGTCAGCTCAGGGATTTGATCTAGCAACCTTTCGGTTACTGGCCTAACACTCTAACCACATAGGCTACCTGCCACCCCATATATGGATGGTGCCAGGTTTCCTCCAGATGTGACGCTTGGCATTCAGGCAAAGAGTTCAGTCTTGGTTTCATCAGACCAGAGAATCTTGTTTCTCATGGTCTGAGAGTCCTTTAGGTACCTTTTGGCAAACTCCAAGTGGGCTGTCATGTGCCTTTTACTGAGGAGTGGCTTCTGTCTGGTCACTCTACCATAAAGGCCTGATTGGTGGAGTTCTGCAGAGATGGTTGTCCTTTTGGAAGGTTCTCCCATCTCCACAGAGGAACTCTGAGACTCTGTCAGAGTGACCATCGGATTCTTGGTTACCTCCCTGACAAAGGCCCTTCTCCCCCGATTGCTCAGTTTGGCCAGGCGGACAGCTCTAGGAAGAGTCTTCCATTTAAGAATGATGGAGGCAACTGTGTTCTTGGGTACATTGCTCCATAAATGTTTTGGTATCCTTCCCCAGATCTGTGCCTCGACACAATCCTGTCTCTACAGACAATTCCTTCGACCTCATGGCTTGTTTTATTTTTACATGCACTGTCATCTGTGGGACCTTATATAGACAGGTGTGTGCCTTTCCAAATCATGTCCAATCAATTGAATTTACCACAGGTGGACTCCAATCAAGTTGTAGAAACATCTCAAGGATGATCAATGGAAACAGGATGCACCTGAGCTCAATTTCGAGTCTCATAGCAAAGGGTCTGAATACTTATGTGAAAGGTATTTCTGTTTTTTATTTGTAATAAGATTGATGAGGGGCGGCAGGTAGCCTAGTGGTTAGAGCGTTGGGCCAGTAACCGAAAGGTTGCAAGATCAAATCCCTGAGCTGACAAGGTAAAAATCTGTCGTTCTGCCCCTCAACAAGGCAGTTAACCCACTGTTCCTAGGCCGTCATTGAAATAAGAATTTGTTCTTAACTGACTTGCATAGTTAAATAAAGGTAAAAAATGAAGGGGGAACATTATTTTATCCATTTTAGAATAAGGCAGTAATGTAACAAAATGTAAAAAAGTCAAGGGGTCTGAAGATTTTCTGAATGCACTGTATATTTCCAGGCTTGAGGTCGATGAGGAGAGTTACCCCACAGAAAAAGAAGAAGACCATAAGAAGAGTGAAGAAAGCAGATGATAAGTTTGAATCTGATGAAGCTAGCAACGAGGGAGACAGTGTGTTGAGGAAGATTGGTGTCAAGTACAACCAGAATGAACTATACTCCAGACCGAGCTGATTCAGAGGGGTTGGGTTAAATGCGGAAGACATATTTCGGTTGAATGCAATCAGTTGTGCTACTGACTAGGTATCCCCTTTCTCTGTAATGGAAGAGAATGAGGATGAATTATCTGAAGTAGCAAGTGTGGTGAAGATCTCGATGGTCATGATAAAGATGAATCTGGTCCAGTAGGAATGAAATCTTTGGAGAAAGTGGACCCCTGCCTTTTGGCTGACCCATAAGTAGTGTCAGGTTGGGTGGAAAAAGGAGTTGGGTACTATTGAATCGGTGAAGATAACCCGAAGTGGATTTGTGGTGTTTTTTTGGTTGGTGTTTCTTCCGCAAAGGGGGAGCAGGTGCTCCACATCACGTGGAAGAGGACAGGGTAGTGGTAATGGTGCAGGTGGATCAACTGAAGTTGAAGATTCCAGGTGTCTGTGACGCCCGCCATTTGGTGCGACACAAACCCGGTGGCAAGCGTTGTGAAACAGTAGAATCACTCTCTGTCCTTTTGAGTTTTGATGTTGAGTCGTTACCCGACAAAGTAATGTTACGAAATATCAGTTATCCTGTACGAGCTTTTTTTTGTGTTTTCAGGTACCAAGCTCACGGTCATGCCGCAGCAGTGTGTAGGAGGGAAATTCCTAGATTTGAGAAGTGTGCAGGAGGGAATGGGACAAAGGAATGTGTAGTATCGGTGAAAGAAGCGGTATGTGTTAATTGTAGGGATGCCCATGTTACTGGGGATCAGAAGTGTCCGGTGCGAGAGGCAGGTTGAAGTTGCCAGGGTCAGAGTTGTACAGGTGTCGTATGCTGAGGCAGTGAAGAAAGTAGAAGAAGATGGGTCAAGTGTGAGGGATCCTAAGAGGCTCCTGGTGAGTAGGAGACTTTTGTCAGTGCAGAGTGATAGGTCTACAAATTAAATGTGCTTCAGTAATGTTGGCTTTGTAGCATTCATTGTCATGGTTATCAACTGTACTGCAGGAATCGGAGTCACCGAATATAGTGTTGTGGTGGCAGGTGCAGAGAAGTACTTGGGATTACGAGATTTTATTGCAGAAGAGTTACGGGGTAGTGGTAGTGTACTGTCCTCCCAGGCAGTCGGCCTGGTGTAGGATTAGATGGGGTCAAAATTGTGGAATGGGATGGTGGGTTTTAATGAGTGTAAGGTTAAGTTGGCAGGATAATTCTTTCCCTTTTCCCCTTTTTGTATTCAAAGAATGTCCTAAGAATGTTATTTAAAAACACATACATTCTGTTCTCAGCAGCTACAAAACGCTTTTCTTCTTCTTTGGTGGGGTTAAACGGTGGTTTGGCATCCAATATTAATGGTACATTACCGCCACCAACTCCAGTCCAGTTGGTGGCAATAGTGCACCATTAATATTGCATGCCAACCACCGTTAAACCCCCCCGAAGAAGAAGAAAAGCGTTTTGTAGCTGCTGAGAACAGAATGTATGTGTTTTTAAATAACATTCTTAGGACATTCTTTGAATGTACTAATGTTTTTCTTGTGGTTTTTATGGAAAGTTTTCTTAATGTTCTGAGAACATGACTAAGGTAACCTGCAGAAAACATTATGTTGAAGTACCGAAATTCCCACAGAATGTTGTTTCTGAAAGTTTGACATTCCCACAGAAGAACGTAGTTTCTTAACGTTCTCTGAACAATTTGAGAACATGACTTTATATAGAACCATAAGGAAACGTTATGCTGTAGTACTGACATTCCCACTAAGAAACATATGGTTCTCAGAACGTTATGTGCTAGCTGGGCTGCTAAGATAAATTGCACATTATGTTAACACCTGACCCCAGAGTGATCTGTTCTTGGAATTTGTAGTCTATGACATTTCAGATTTAGATATATTTTTTCCCAAGTAGCTTGGATGTAGTGAACTACTTAAACAAATTACAATTCTTAAGGGTTGCTTTAGTGTAGTTTAACTTCTTCTAGTGTGAAGTAATTGGTAGTTCGGTAAACTATGATTTTAGAGTAGCTTCCCTAACATTGATCGTCAGCCAGCCTTCCTTTCCAACATATGGCTCTGATTATAGTACAGAGGGAGAGAGAGCAACTTGACAGAGGGGGTGGGGGTAGAGGGAGTAGAGAGAGAGAAAGAGAGAGCAACACAGAGGTTATGAAGGGGAGAAGAGAGAGAGAGAGAAAGAGAGAAAGGGAAAGAGAAGTTTGGGGTTGCATACAAGGAACAACATCTACATTCCTGGCAAAACTGGGACGCACACACACACTCTCACAAAGACACAATAACACCCATAGATCTTTTACAACTTTCAATGCCCTATGTGCACCCACTGGGGAGCCAGGCCCACCCAATCAGATAGTTTTTTTCATACTCTTTACTTGTCAGTGTTCCAAACGGGACATGATTTGTCTTTTTACCTAAACATGCAAATACTATCAGATATAATTCATAGCAAGCAGTGCACTGGAATGACAGTCACTCTCATGGGATGGGTGGCAAAAAATAACTAACTGAAAGCCACACCCCCAATAATCCATTAATATGTCTGCATATGTCACTGTGCTTCTATGGCTATATGCACCATGACACTGCCTACTTCATTTGTTCATTTAGCAAACAAGACAACTCATAATCCAGTGCCTTTATCACAATAAACACACATATATTTCAGTTTTAATGAGCTTTATGGTAAAATGTGTAGAATTGTAGGAAATTAGCTGTTTCACCCCAAAAAATGAATTTTTTGCATTCATTTTTTGGCCCACACAAATTTCTGCATGCCCACCAACACATTTCTGGCTATGGTACTACTTCTGTGTCATCTTGACCCGTCTCCCTGTCCTTTAACACTGTCTCTCCCTCTCCTTCCTTCCTTCCTTCCTCTCTCTCACTGGCCCTCCCTTCATCTCTCTCGGTCTCCCTTCCCCTCTCTCTCACTCTCTAATTAACAGTATTCATTAATGAAGGTTCTATCCGGCCAGAGACAGGAAGGAGCCTAACCTCGGGACACAAGTTTTAATTACACACACACACACACACACACACACACACACACACACACACACACACACACACACACACACACACACACACACACACACACACACACACACACACACACACACACACACACACACACACACACACACACACACACACACACACACACACACACACACACACACACACACACACACACACACACACAGTAATCTACACACAGCCTCTGTGCTTCATGGGGTTTATCGAAACACCCAGACTTGGCCGGCCAATCAAAAACTCCTTCCTATACTTGTTGTCCTATCAAACTCCCCCACATGTCATTCACTACCAATCAGCTGAAGCCGCTCGCCATGGCATCTAAACATCAGCTCAGATGAGTTCAGGTAGTGTGAATGTTGATTGAACGTTGTTTGAAGCCCTTGATCCAATGAGTCAGGTGTGCTAGTTCTGGAATCGAACAAATATGTGCCACGTCTGGGGGTCCCATGACAGGGTTTGGAAACACCTTGTTGACGAGTGTCAGTCTGACAGAGGCAGAGCATCAGATCTCTAACCCATCTATCATTTCAGACACATCCGTTCTACACATCGAAGGGGGTTGGAGGCAAAGGAAAAACAAATAAGTGCTACCAAATATAACAATATGCATTTCATAAATATTACAAAAGTGTATAAATAAGGCGTATTGAACACGTCTGTAAAACCTCAATGAGGACATAGCAAGTTTTCATTAGTCATTGGGTACATCGTACGAACAACGTCAGAGTAATCTACAAGAGGCACATATTTCATGTTCAAATTCACAACATAACATACATAGGCATTTCATCATTAAGTCCTTTAGGAAATAAGATTTTTTGTATATGACAGTAAAACATTCTTATGATGACTATAACATTTGTTGGCACCATCAATTCTTGCACTTTTTCTCATAAAAAGTATATCAACATTCTGTCTGCTTAGGCAAATTTGCCGAACTGCTAAATTTGGAACCAATCAGAACTCCCGTACATACCCTTCGTGATGAAGGCAGCCAATGGCCTGATTCTATCCAGGATGTAAACACAGCGGAGCCTCTGGTGAAAACAACAAACTGCTGTCTGATGAAGAGGAACAGATTTTGTATTTATGATGGATCCCCATTAGCTGCTGCCAAGGCAGCCGCTACTCTTCCTGGGATGCGGCAAAATTAAGGCAGTTATACAATTTTAAAAACATTACAATACATTCATTACAGAATTCACAACACACTGTGTGCCCTCAGGCTCATACTCCACTACCGCATACAGTTGAAGTCGGAAGTTTACATACACCTTAGCCAAATACATTTAAACTCAGTTTTTCACAATTCCTGACATTCAATCCTAGTAAAAATTCCCTGTCTTAGGTCAGTTAGGATCACCAATTTATTTTAAGAATGTGAAATGTCAGAATAATAGTAGAGAGAATGATTTGGTTCAGCTTTTATTTCTTTTATCACATTCCCAGTGGGTCAGAAGTTTACATACACTCAATTAGTATTTGATAGCATTGCCTTTAAATTGTTTAACTTGGATCAAACGTTTCGAGTAGCCTTCCACAAGCTTCTCACAATAAGTTGGGTGAATTTTGGCCCATTCCTCCTGACAGAGCTGGTGTAACTGAGTCAGGTTTGTAGGCCTCCTTGCTCGCACACGCTTTTTCAGTTCTGCCCACAAATTGTCTATAGGATTGAGGTCAGGGCTTTGTGATGGCCACTCCAATACCTTGACTTTGTTGTCCTTAAGCCATTTTTCCACAACTTTGGAAGTATGCTTGGGGTCATTGTCCATTTGGAAGACCCATTTGCGACCAAACTTTAACTTCCTGACTGATGTCTTGAGATGTTGCTTCAATATATCCACATCATTTTCCTCCCTCATGATGCCATCTATTTTGTGAAGTGCACCAGTCCCTCCTGCAGCAAAGCACCCCCACAACATGATGCTGCCACCCCTGTGCTATTACGGTTGGGATGGTATTCTTCGTCTTGCAAGTCTCCCCCTTTTTCCTCCAAACATAACAATGGTCATTATGGCCAAACAGTTCTATTTTTGTTACATCAGACCAGAGGACATTTCTCAAAAAAGTACAATCTTTGTCCCCATGTGCAGTTGCAAACCGTAGTCTGGCTTTTTTATGGCGGTTTTGGAGCAGTGGCTTCTTCCGTGCTGAGAGGCCTTTCAGGTTATGTCGATATAGGACTCGTTTTACTGTGGATATAGATACTTTTGTACCTGTTTCCTCCAGCATTTTCACAAGGTCCTTTGCTGTTGTTCTGGGATTGATTTGCACTTTTCGCACCAAAGTACATTAATCTCTAGGAGACAGAACGTGTCTTCTTCCTGAGCGGTATGACGACTGCGTGGTCCCATGGTGTTTATACTTGCGTACTATTGTTGGTGCAGATGAACGTGGTACCTTCAGGCATTTGGAAATTGCTCCCAAGGATGAACCAGACTTGTGGAGGGCTACAATTCTTTTATGAGGTCTTGGCTGATTTCTTTTGATTTTCCCATGATGTCAAGCAAAGAGGCACTGAGTTTGATGTAAGGTAACATCATAAAGTGGCGTTTGTTATTTGTCAGTATGAATGAAATTACTGGGTCCTGCCTTGATGACTGTATTAGATTTACACTACTTGTCCTATAGATTTTTGTAGTCTTAAATGATTACTTGGAACTAACTAAAATGCTCCTTGTCTCGGAATGACATGCTAGCTATTGATAAAGCTATCTGCTCCTGCTAGCTAGCAACAAATCTACTTGTTGTAACTAGCTAACTAACTAGAAAGCTAGCTACATTACTAAGGTTGCTGTGTTCTAAGTTGGGAGTCATTTTACAGTTTGCACTGATGGTATCACGTTTCTATGACTAAATAGTTTGATTACAATTTAAAAAAAATACTTTACCTGATAGCAGTTTGTCAGACGGATTGATTCCGATAACGTGATTGGCAGACGACGTGATCAGCAGAGATAGTACCATGGATAGTACACGAGTTTTGATTGGTTTACAGTTTAATACTTGGTTGTGTTTGCCTGTCAAGGTTAGCAAACATAAAAGTATCTTTAAAAAATGTGCAAGAATTAATTAACATTGCCAACAAATAGAAATGTGTTCAGAATAAACAAACATACACAATATGTAAAAACCAGCTCCTCCCTCAACAGAGATCGATCATCTCGAAAACTAAAGCAGATAGCTTGCTACGGCCCACCCCGTATCACTGATAGTCACTCAATTAGCCCATGTCAGCAAACTTTTTTAGATCGGGAAGTTAGTCTAGCCAACTATCTAAACTTGTTGTAATCAGCAAAAGGCTAGGGCCAGCTCTGACTGCATGTGTGGGTATGGATGTGGGTACGCAGCTACTGTGGCCCCTCATGATGAGTTCCGATTTTATGTGGCCCCCACCCCCATCAAAGTTGCCCATCCCTGCTCTACATCAATATCGTGTTTTGTACGTCACATTGAACTGCACTAACACTTCAGACACACTCAATGATCCAGACACCTGTGGTGTGTGTGTGTGTGTGTGTGTGTGTGTGTGTGTGTGTGTGTGTGTGTGTGTGTGTGTGTGTGTGTGTGTGTGTGTGTGTGTGTGTGTGTGTGTGTGTGTGTGTGTGTGTGTTGTGTGTGTGTGTGTGGTGTGTGTGTGTTGTGTGGAAAAGCACTCACTCAGCCTCTAACGGGTGTGCAGTTGTTGCTAAGAGACAGGCAGCAGCCGAAACTGAGGGAGAGATGAATTGAAATTGAGAGAAATAGAGAGGCAGAGAGAGGGGGGTACATAGGGAAAGTAAAGGGGCAGGGAGAGAGTGGTGTAAGGAGTTAAGAGAGAGAGAAAAAGAGTGAGGTTTATATAAAGATGGGCAAGCAAGCTGAAGAGAGAGAGAGAGAGAACAAGTGAACTAGACAGAGAAGGAGAGAGGGGGTGGAGAAAGAGATACAGAGAGTCGGGGTGAGTGAGTTTGAGATAAAGAAAGCGATGGTGGAAGGAACGAGCAGAAAAGAGGGAGAAGGGGAGAGAGGGATAGAGAGAGGGTGCCGGAAATTGGAGAGGGGAGAAAGAGAGGTAAGTGGGTCAGGGGGTACACAGAAACTCACCTGTCTACCGCCCCCTAACCTTTCAACAACCTAAACGCAACCTTTAAACGATCCATAAATAACCTAAACACAACCCTCCCACAACCTATACACAACTAACCACAACCTCCAGACAGCACAAACACAACCACAATATGACCTTTGCATACAACAACCCCATAGCCTCCAGAAAACCCCAATCCCTCTCACAAAACCCAACTAATATGGTAAACTCTAAGTAATATGGTACCGATTCACTTTGCCGTCTGATAGGCTACATATAATTTTTCTCCAATCCTTATAGATCTACAGATCTAGGAGGCTTGGGGGGGTTGTCACTAGTTACCACAGCTAAATCAAATCAACTTTTTACATCGGCAGATGTCACAAAGTGCTTATACAGAAACCCAGCATAAAACCCCAAACAGCAAGCAATGCAGATGTAGAAGCACGGTGGCTAGGAAAAACTCCCTAGAAAGGCAGGAACCTAGGAAGAAACCTAGAGAGGAACCAGGCTCTGAGGGGTGGCCTGTCCTCTTCTGGCTGTGCCCGGTGGAGATTATAAGACTACATGGCCATTAAGGCCAGATCGTTCTTCAAGATATTCAAACATTCATAGATGACCAGCAGCTACAATTTATCTTATTAAAATCAGATTTTAAACCTGACCTCAACCCTAAAATTAACCTCACTGCTAAATGTATGCCTAACCCTAACCTTAAATTAAGAACAAAAAGCACATTTTAGTTTTTATGAATTTGTACAATATAGACCATTTTGTGGTAACTAGTAGAAACCAGGCATGGGGTTCGCTTACATAAAGTGTCACCCTTCATTCACAACCTCTAATTAAACCCTCAATACCTACACAACCTTAACCCAACTCCCACACAACCTAGAGAACCCTCAGACAACCATCACACAATGTCTGCTTTATATATTATGTGAAGCCTCATGGGACAATTGCATTCACAATATAGTACACCAATACAGTTTACTATGACTATAACTGAGGAACAGGTAGAAGAAGTATTCTACTCCCCCTCTCGTCCCTTACCCTCTACCCCCACACATACCCAGTCCACTCCTCTTCTTCACTAAATGCTCTCTCTCTCTCTACCTACCCTCACTCTTCCACTTCTCTCCCTCTGCTATATTTCTCCCCTCCTTCCCTTTGCTGTCTTCTTCTCTCTCTTCTTCCCTCTCTCCCTACCGCCCTCCCCTCTCTCCACTACCTCCTGTCTCCCCTCTCCTCCTCTCTCCCTCTCTCTCTCCCCTTGTTTCTCTCTCTCTCATCCCCAGCCGCAGGAAATTCCTAATGATCTTCATCATCAGTCTGTGTTCAACACTACCTCCAGCCAAGAGCACATACTGTACACGCACACACAGACACACACATACACATATGCACACTCACAGACACTCACAGACACACACATACACATATGCACACACACACACTCACAGACACACACATACACACACACACACACACATACACAAACATATGCACACACACACTCACAGACACACACATACACAATGCACACACACTCACAGACACACACATACACATACAACCAACATTTGCACACACACACTCACAGACACACACATACACATATGCACACACACACTCACAGACACACACATACACATATGCACATACACACTCACAGACACAACACACACATTGCATACACAAAACGAGGTTAATGCACAGACAAACTGAAGCAAACACCAGACTACACTGGCTTCAGCTTGTCTCTCTCTATGCTCTCTCTCTTCTAATCCCCTCTCTCTTTCTAATGTTGTTCTACAGAACCTACATGCTGTAGCTAAGTTATGTAAACAAGAACCCCTACGAGCCCTTTCCCCTGCTCCCCCACCACCACCTCCCTCTGCTACAACCTCTCTCACACACTCCCCCACCTATCCTCTCCCCCTCCCCCTCCTCCCTCCACATCCATCCTCCGCTCTCCCCTTTGCCTGCCCCCTCTCTTCTTCCCCCACCCTGCTCCCTCCCGCCCTCCTCTTTCTCTCTCTCTCTCCTCCAGGCAGTTTCCTGGCTCTGTTGATGGCCGCCCCTCAGTCGGTCATGTGACGAATAGCGGCAGCTGGGAGCAGCCAGGAGTGCACACGCACACACACATGCACATACACATACACTGCACACACACAGTCAGACCTTGAGGCCAGTGTTTTGGAGAGGGGCCTCTGTGCTGCGGCATGACTTCCTGACTCCTCCCCCTGTTCCACAGTTGCCGTGGGTTACTGCTGCAGCTCCGGTTGCCAAGGAGAAGGCTGCTGGCTGTTTGAACAACAATGGCCGTGAACATTCCAACTGTAGGTACTGTCTCTCACACACACACACTCACCAGAGAACACACACACTTAAGAACGCACATAGCTACACACACACAAACACACATATTCATGTGACACGTAGAAACATGCGCACACACAAACACACACTAATGTACAGTATCTCCATCCAAATCCTGATCCCACATATTCAAACTTAAATAACCCCTCCAACCAAACTCACACACTCTCTCCCTCAGATGATTGTTGAAAGGATAAGAGTACCCCTTCTCTCTGTCAGTCTATCAGACGCTTTCTCAATCCATCTCTGTGGTCTCTTCTCTCTCTCCACCCATCCTCCTCCGTGTCTGCCCCCCTCTTTCTTTCCAGGAGCCTGAGTGTGCAGTGCATTCATCCATCTTCCCCCACCCCGTCTTCCTTATCTCTCTCTCACCTTCTCTCTCTCTCCTTCTCCTCTCTTGCCCTCACTCTCCTTCTTCTTTCTCTCTCTTTCCTTCTCCTCTATCTCTCTCATTTTCCTCTGTCTCTCTCTTTCTCTCTCTGAGGAAGTGTGTAATCCCAAGGGACAAAAAGCTCCCTACCTTCCAGCTGAGAAGGGGGGAGGAAGAGGGAAAGAGAGGGACATAGAGAGGACTGGGTTGGAAGAGAGAGAGAAACACAGTGGGAAGAGAGGGGGGAAGGGAGAGAGAGGGAAAACTATCATCATTAGGATTCCTAGAGCAGAACCTTTAGCTCTGTTGTGTTAATGATGCGACAATGTTACAGGAATGTCAAATGAATGTATTTTAAACATTTTAAAATCTGTCACCTTTCTGATCATCTGCTTCATCTTTTTGTGAACACACATCTACACATAAATGTCATCTTTTTCCTGAGTTCCAGTGTGTGTAATCAATACACAAATGAGACTGTGTGTGTGCATGTGTGTGTGTCAAAAGAGAGAGAAAGATATAGAGAGAGCAGAGGTCTGTGTGAAGGTGTGTATGAGAGAGAGTGAAGGTGTGTGTGTGAAGGTGTGTGTATGAGAGAGAGTGAAGGTGTGTGTGTGTGTGAAGGTATGGGTGAAAGTGTTTCTCGTCTTTAATAATTGAACTGATTCTGTCCAGCTTGTTAGTGAGGTAGACACACACTTTCTATCCCTCTTTTTCTCTGCCGGCTCTCTTCTCTGTCTCTCCCTCTTTCCCTCTCTCCCCCCCTCTCACTCAGACACACACACAATGCCCCCCCACATTCCAATCAGAGGTTAGGGGTCATATAGCATCAAACCAGCTGTGTGGAGAGGGAGAGAGCCAGAGGTGGCCCGAGAAATGTAATTAGTAGAGGAGAAAGCGAGAGCTATGTGAATGCATTGTGTGGGAGTTGATATTATATAGACTAAACACAGACAGAAGACAGACAGACGACAGACAGACAGACAGACAGACAGACAGACAGACAGACAGACAGACAGACAAACAGACAGACAGAATAAATAAATAAATAAATAAAGCAGAAAGAGCCCCTGAGAACCCCACAAATATAAGAGAAGGATGTTAATAGTCCGATTGGCGAGTTATGAAAGTATACTGAACATAAATGTGCCCTAGGACTTCTCAATGGTCTGGAGCTTAGCCAGAACATAGTATACTCAACCTGCCTCAGGGGGAAATAATGCAAAACTACACTACAACTAGCTAGACTGGAGAACACACAGAACTACACTAGCTAGACTAGAACCAGAACTACAACTAGCTCGACTAGAGAACCACAGAACTACAACTAGCTAGACTAGAACAGAACCACAATTAGCTAGACTAGAGAACAAAACAGCAACTACAGACTAGCTAGACTTGAGGAAGAGAACGAACACTAGCTAGACTAGAGAACCACAAACTAGCTAGAATATTAGAACCAGAACCACAATTAGCTAGGACTAGAGAACGCACAGAACTCCAATAGCTTAGACTAGAACCAGAACCACAATTAGCTAGACTAGAGACCAAGAATACAATCTGATCAGAACAACACAATTACGTAGACTAAGAACCAGCAGAACTGAACTAGCTGCTAGACTAGAACCAGAACACAAATTAGCTAGACTAGAGAACACAGAACTACAACTAGCTAGACTAAACCAGAGACACAACTAGCTAGACTAGAGAACCACAAACTAGCTAGACTAAGAACAGAGACCACAATTAGCTAGACTAGAGAACCACAGAACTACAACTAGCTAGACTAGAACCAGAACCACAATAAGCTAGACTAGAGACCACAGAACTACAACTAGCTAGACTAGAACCAGAACACAATCTAGCTAGACTAGAGAACCACAGAACTACAACTAGCTAGACTAGAACCAGAACACAATCTAGCTAGAACTAGAGAAACCACAGAAACTACAACTAGCTAGACTAGAACCAGAACCACAATTAGCTAGACTAGAGAACCACAGAACTACAACTAGCTAGACTAGAACCAGAACCACAACTAGCTAGACTAGAGAACCACAACTACTAGACTGAGAACAGAACCACAATTAGCTAGCTACAGAACAGCACAGAACTAACTAAGCTAGACTAACCATAGAACAAATAGCTAGACCTAGAGATACGAAGACTACAAACTATAGGAACTAGCCAGAACACATCTGGCTGGACTAGAACCACAACCACAAATAGCTGGACTAGAACCACAAACCCACAACTAGCTGGACTCAGAACCACAACACAAACTAGCTGGACTAGAACCAAAACCACACTAGCTGGACTAGAACACAACCACAACTAGCTGGACTAGAACCAAAACCACAACTAGCTGGACTAGAACACAACCACAACTAGCTGGACTAGAACCAAAACCAAACTAGCTGGACTAGAACCACACACAAACTAGCTGGAGCTAGAACCAAAACCACAACTAGCTGGACTAGAACCAAACACAACTAGCTGGACTAGAACCAACGAACCACCAACTAGCTGGACTAGAACACCAACCACAACTAGCTGGACTAGAACCAAACCACAACTACAACTGAGCTGGACTAGAACCAGAACCAAAACTAGCTGGACTAAACAAGTCCAGAGCCACAACTAGCTGGCTAGAACCAAACCACAACTAGCTAGACAAGAACCAGAACCACAACTAGCTAGACTAGAACCAAAACCACAACTTTAAACTAGCTGGACTAGAACCAGAACCAAAACTAGCTGGACTAGAAACCAACAAATAGCTGAAGACCCAGAACTAGAACTACACCTATCTGGACTTAGAACCAGAACCAAAACTAGCTGTACTAGAACACAAACCACAATGCCTGGACTAGAACCAGAACCAGAACTCTGAGTGGGAGGGTCATGACCTTCAGTTAGAAAGTGTGTTTGTGTGTGTCAGTGTGCATGCTGTCAGTAGTCCATCCCCATAGTACTTCTGAAACTAGGAAGTCTGCAGGCCCTGCTGATTGGCTGAGAAAGGAGACAGATGATTGGTTGAGCTGTGGCTCATATCCGCAGAGTGTATCTGCAGCACCACACACACGGTCTCTCTCTCTATCATACTCATACACGCACTCCAGCCAAACAAATACATGAAGCAGTCCAAGACCAACATGAAGTAAAATGTTCAATAATGATATGTAAGAATGTGTGTGTGTTGACTACTGACGCTTAATAGGTTAAGGACAGAAATAACATAGGCTGAGATACAAGGCCGTTTCTATGACTACCACCACCACACACAGGTACACAATAGGCCTATGCTTGTTATATGTTGTGCAATGACACACACACACACAGACTTCTCTCTCTTTAATACCTCTTGCTCAGCATCTGTCAGCATCTCACAAGACACGTGCACAGGAAAGGATGTGCATGTCAAAAAGGGCCATGAATAAAATGACACTGTCACAACACAGGACACTGGCCCTAGGCGCTCCCCCCCCCCCCCCCCCCCCCCCCCCCTCAATGCGGGTAATAATCATGCACCACCATGAGCTCTGTGTCTCGAGGCTGATGTGGGCGTCACTCATTCAACGCACCGGGCGGTTCGTGCCTATACGGGATGAACGCGTCAGGACAGCTCAATTTGTTACCGGGGGATTATAGCCCCGGCTTTACAGGGGAACGGGATGACGTCTCTCGCGCTTTAATTACAGTAAACATCTGTCGGAGCGCGCCCTGAGCTCGCGCCACAGCAGCGCCACAGCACGTACCGAATGTTATATGTAGGTGGAGACCGACGGTGAATCTAGCCTACCTGAGAGAGTCTCAGTGACGGATCCGGTCCTGTGTGAATGTGTGTTTGTATGGTAGACATCTTCGCTTTCACAACGAACCAGCATATACACACAATCAGCCCTGCATGGAGATGCTTCCTTAACAATAGCCTTAGCCTTAACTCGTGTGTGTGTGTCACCATCACTAATGAGAGAGGAGCCCACCTCAGCCATAGCGGCAGACTGACCCAGTGCACGAATTTCCTTTATAACGGCACCGACGAGGTTAATACAAATTCCTTCAATAAAAAAAATGCAGCGGTGCCGCGCGCATCTGGCAGCGCCGCTAGAACTGTCCGGTATGCAAATATGAGTTGTGTACACAGATAGACACTGCATGCGCACTCACCGAGAGAGGCTCGTTGCTGCAGCGGGGCTTCTCTTCTCTCGTCGTGCGGATCACTGAGTTCTCGGTAATATCACAGCTGCCACTGCTGGCGCACAGCATTTTCCGTTCATTCCTACCGTTAACGTCGTTGTCTGTCTCCTCTCCGTGCTTCGCGCGCATCTGTGTGTATGCGTGCAGGGCTCCACCACAGAAAACCGTTTCTCTAAAAACAAGCTGGTCTACATCAACAGCAGAACCCTGGAAACGGAGGAAGGTAAAATATAAAGAAGAGAAGGGGAAATTGACGGGGGGGGGGCGTATATCCCCTTCTGCACGCAAGAACGCGAACACTCCTCAAACCCCGCGGTAACGATCCCGTGGCAGACAGGGGTGGGACAGACGTTCCTAGGAGAAAAGGAAGGAAATAACCAAATCTTTCTTCCGTTTTTATCTCTCCGCGATATCCCCCTTTCTCTCTCTGTCTCTCTCTCACACACAGTGCAATCTCGCCTCTCTCGTTTCTCGCCAGATGTGCCTGTCTGTCAGTCCCATCCAGGGACCCGTAGCTGTCCTCGGTTCTACGGATAAAAGGTCTGGGAAGTGTAGTTCTTTTTTTGTTATCAGAAACTGTTGTCTGGGTTACGCAATGCAGACGTGGGCGAGAGGAGTCAGAGAAAGATGGAGAGAAGGAGTTGGACACTGACTTGAGTCAGTTCTATAATTAAGCATTAAGTCGAGGGGTTATATTGGCCATTATAAACTGTGTGGTTCCAGCCCTGAATGCTGATTGGCTGACAGTCGTGGTATATTTTTTATTTTATTTAACCAGGAAGGGCTCATTGAGATTTAAAATATATTTTTCAAGAGCGTCCTGGCCAAGATGGGCAGCACCAAGTCATTACAAAAATTACAGACAAACAACATGAAAAACTACAAGTAATCTAGTAAAAAAAAACATATAATTCACAAGAGTATAACAAAATCAAAAACAGCAAATTAAAAACATTGACAGGTCAGGGAATCAGTCTCAAGATCATTCATCAGTGATTTAAAAATACTAATCGGGACAAGTTCTTCCAGTTTAAAAGTATTTTGTAAGGCGTTCCAAGACGATGGCGCAGAGTACATAAAAGCCCTTTTACCAAATTCAGTTCGGACATTTGGAACAGTTAGCAGGATAAAGTCCAGCAAACGAAGAGAGTACCCACCACATTTCTAAACAATAAAAATGCCCAAATAAAAAGGTAGTAAACCCAAAATGGCTTTGTAAATAAAAGTATACCAGTGACTGAGCCTACGAGTGACTAGAGAAGGCCAGCCAACCCTGGTATACAAAGTGCAGTGATGCGTATGGGTTTTGCAGTTTAAAATAAATCTCAAAGTGCCATGGTAAAGGGTGTCAATTGATCTCAAACACTGAGCGGAAGCATTCATATATAAAATATTCCCATAGTCTAGTAAAGGCATAAATGTAGCTGATACTAGCCTCCTTCTGGCTTCAAAAGAAGAACAGGCCTTTTGTAATTTGTTGAATATGCAATTTAAAAGAGAGGCCGTCATCAATTAAAATTCCAAGATATTTATATGAGGTTACAACCTCAATCTCCTTGCCCTGACAGGTAGTAATAGGTGAAAGGTTCAGAGGTCTATTTCTTGCTTTAGAAAACACCATTAGTTTAGTTTTGTCAGTATTGAGGATAAGCTTCAATTGACACAAGGTATGTTGAACAGTATAAAAAGCAGTTTGCAAGTTCTGGAAAGCTTTTGTAAGAGACGAGGCACAACAGTAAATAACAGTAWCATCAGCATAAAAATGAAGTTGCGCATTTTGGACATTTTTGTCTAAATCATTGATATAAATAGTGAATAAGAGAGGACCAAGTACAGAGCCTTGGGGCACACCATTAAAGACAGACAATTTAACAGACATAAGCCCWTCAAATTGAGTGCACTGAGTTCTATCAGACAGATAGTTAGCAAACCATGCGACTGCATGCTCCGAAAGACCGACACTCGACAATCTCTGCCTTAGTATAGCATGATCAACTGTATCAAAAGCCTTAGAGATCAATAAAAAGTGAGACACAGTGCTGTTTTTTGTCAAGGACTTCAGTGATATCATTTAAAACCTTCATGGCTGCTGTAATTGTGCTATGCTTCTTCCTGAAGCCCGATTGGTACATTGATAAAATAGAGTTAGTAAATATAAACTATTTTAGCTGTTCACTCACAAGGGTTTCAAGTATTTTCACCAGGGGTGACAGCTTTGAGATTGGCCTATAATTATTTAAAAGAGTTGGATCTCCCCCTTTTAAAAGTGGTAGGAGAAATGCTGATTTCCAGATCTTTGGAATTTCATTACATTCCAGGGTTAGATTGAACAGATATGTAAGTGGTTCAGCTATGAAATCAGCTGCCAGATTTAAAAAGCAGGGATCCAAAAGATCAGTACCTGCAGGCTTTCTCTGATCTGAGGATTACAGGGCTTTATGTACCACCTGCAGTGAGAATGGCAAAAAGCTAAAAGTTTGACCAGCTCTCACTGGTTCATCCACACATGGTTGTACCGAGACAGAGGACACTGGTTCATCCACACAGGGTTGTACAGAGACAGAGGACACTGAATCAAACAGCCTACCAGATGATACAAAGTGCTCATTGAAACAATTCAGCATTTCAGTTTTGTCATATACAGCAACAGAGTCCTTCAAAACACATGACGGTAATTCATTAACATTACTGTTACCTGACATAGACTTAATAGTCTTCCAAAACTTTCTAGGGTCATTCGGGTTATCAGTGGTAACAGACATAAAATATTCAGACTTGGCCTTCCTGAGAAGAAAATAACACTTGTTTCGTAACTGCCTAAAAATAAGCCAATCAGCATCAGAACAAGATTTCCTTGCTTTAGCCCAGGCTAGATTACGGTCGTGAATAATACAAGACAGCTCAGAAGAAAACCATGCATTATCCCACCATTTAACCCTGAACCTGTGGAATGGGGCATGTTTGTTTACTATTTGGAGAATAGAATTTCATGAAAGAATTTCCAGTTTCCACATCAGAAATAAGCTCAATCTGCTCCAGTCAAAATAAAACAAATCATGAAGGAAAGCCTGCTCAATAAAACTCTTGAAATTTCTCTTACGAATAAAGCGTGGGTTTGTCTTAGGAACCTTAGTATTTCTAACAGCAACAACAGCACAATGGTCACTTGAATCATTACAAAAAACACCAACAGCAGAATATTTATGTGGAACATTTGTCAATATCTAATCTATCTGGGCATTTAAGATTTGGGCGAGTGGGTGAGTTAATCAACTGGGTAAGATTCATAGAATTACAAAACATTTTTAAATCATCAGACACCGGCTTTAACCAACACCAGTTGAGATCACCAATCAAGATCATTTCACTGTAAAGAAGTTTAGTCATAAGGTGCGTCAAAGAAGAAAATGCATCACCGAGAGCAGAGGGGGGTCTATAACAGCCAATCACAGTTATAAAGAGGCCCTTTGAAACCTCAATATTCAAAGCAAGAAATTTCAACTGTTTCCAAATAGTTTCAGACTTTGCCACACATACAGGGAATTTAGTCTTTACATATATAGCCAAACCTCCACCTTAACTCGATCAGTGCAATACACATTGTAACCATTTATACAAATATCCTTATCAAGATCAGACTTGCTGAGCCAGGTTTCAGGAAACACAATTGCATCAGTTGATTTAGCCCAAATCCTAACCCCATCAATTTTAGACAACAGGCTGCGTACATTTAAATGAAAAATACCAAAACCAGATCTAGATTTAAAATCAGAGGGGATTTGGAGACATTGCATATCAGGGCCAGGGTTAGGTTGCACATTACCTGATATTAACAAAATAATAAAAGTATAAAAGTACAACAAAAGTATATCAGACGTATACCATGGGTATGACAAAACATTTATTTTTTCTGCTCTAATTACGTTATAATGAACAGTGCTGGGTGCTCACACAGATAAAACAGCAGACAGACTTACCACAGGAGGGAACCAATTTGAAGTAGACACTGACCAAACTAGACAGTCAAAATGTGTGTGTGCATGTGTCTGTGAGTAAAGAAATATGTGTTTGCAGGCTAGACCTAGAAACTAAGAAAACAAGACACATGTGTATTGTTGAAAATAACTTTACCACAGGCACAGAAACATCTGAAACAACAGAAAAGTTAAAATCATCATAAAAACCCACACTCCTGCTCACGGTCCCAACTCCGACCTCTGTGCATTCATTTGACCCTTTGCCTGGCCCTCCCATTGGCAGAAGGCTGTATACAGAACATACGTGGATTCAGAGAGGTGAAATAGTCAGAACATAGCACATAGAAATTGTATGAATAGAGCTGGTACAAACACTTATTCTACCTGATAAAAATATACTGTATAGAACATATATGATTATCTATCTGAACATTCTGAAACGTTGCACCCTGTTGAACAAACCCCATGTGTTAGCTAAGATACAAACAGTAGATATACAAGCATTAAATAAAAAATAAAAAAACAGAGTTGTCAATATCAGGTTTAAGAAAGGTTACAGAAAAAATCCACTTTGACGTCATGAAAGATGCTTAGAGAGTAAAAAGCATTGGAGTGAAGTCATCACCATTATCATCTTACACAAGTAAAGATTTTAGGCACAAACTGGTCCCCTACAGCCCCACAAACCTTGACCCCTAACCCCATCTAACCCTAACCTTAAACCCCCCCAGTAAAGCTATTAAGGCATAGTACACTGACAACAGTCCCAGCCGAGCACAGATAGGAGGAGAGGAAGAATTCTGGCTCGTGTTCGATTGCTCTGCCCTGACAGACAGCAACATATAGTAGATAAGGCTTACAGTATGTATAGGTTGTGTGTGTGTGTGTACACTTGTGTCTGTGTGCATGTGCGTGGTCACAGGTTCTCTCCAGGCTGGTACTGGGGCTCAGTAGCAGTGAAGTAGTCTTCCAGGAAGCCCTGCAGGTATTCAAAGGTGTGTCTCTCGTCCGCCTCTCTCCGCCAACACTGCACCATCAGCTCATGGAGGGAGGCAGGACAACCCACCGCACAGGGCATCCTGTAGCCTCTCTCCACCTGCTCCAGGACCTCGCGGTTATTCATACCTAGACAGAGAGGAGGCAGAGGGAGGGACGTAGAGACAAAGACAAAGACAGATGTTTTTTAGTGTAACACAAAGCATCTTATATCCATCATATAGACAGATGGAAAGACAGAGGGCTGGAAAAAAGAAGGGCCACAGAGTAGGAGACACCTATAGCCCCGTACCTGGGTAAGGCACGCGTCCTTTTGTGATGAGTTCAGTGAGCAGGATACCAAAGCTCCACACATCAGACTTGATGGTGAAGCGCCCATATAGAGCTGCTTCAGGAGCTGTCCACTTGATGGGGAACTTGGCTCCTGGAAAATCATTCAATCAAATGTATTTATGAAGCCCTTTTCACATCAAGAGTTGTCACAAAGTCCTAACACAGTAACTCTCTTCTACCTTGTCTGGCTGTGTACTCATTGTCCTCTATGAGTCTGGCCAGACCAAAGTCAGCGATCTTGCACACCAGATTTTCCCCGACCAGAATGTTTGCCGCTCGCAGATCACGATGGATGTAGTTCATTACGCTCTATATAGCATCTGGTTATCTAAACACACACACACACACACACCACACCACACACAACACACAACCACACAACACACACACACACACACACAACACACACTACACACACCACACACACACATGAGGAAGGGTTAGAGGTGCAAGCCATCCAATCCACACGTGATACACGTGACCTCCAAGCACATGAAGTGCACCAGACCAGAAGCTCTGAACATGGCCAACCACAAGAGGAGCATCGAGATGGACTGCCAAGATGGTGTGTGTTCTGACCTGTGCAGCCATATCACAGTTGAGGCAACTTCAGATTCCTCCTTCCCCATCCTTCAGGAGTCAGTAAGCTACCTGAAATACACAGTTTAATTCATTTCAGTAATAATTGTGAAACATGTGATGTGTGTGGCTCTGCTTGCATATGTGTGTGCTCGTACAGCACCTTGGCTCATGCTCTGTGATGATGTAGATGGTTCTTCAGAGACCAAGCGTACAGCTGCACAGCTTTGTCATGTCTCAGTCTCTTCATGATCTGAGCCTCTTCTAGGCGGCCTTGGAGACATGGTGCCTGTTCAATGTCTTGACTGCTACCTTGGTGGTGCCGTTCCACATACCTGCACACACACACACACACACACACACAGAGATAGGTATACAGTACACACACACAGAGGAGAAACAGACATGCATACAATTTAAACTGGTAGTTCGAGCCTGAATGCTGATTGGCTGACAGTATGACAAACATTTATTTTTCCTGCTTTAATGTGGTTGGTAACCAGTTTATAATAGCAATAAGGCACCTCTGGGGTTTGTGATATATGGCCAATATACCACGGCTAATGGTTGTATCCAGGCACTCCGTGTTGCGTCGTACATAAGAACAGCCCTTAGCCGTGGTATATTGGCCATATACACACCTCTCGCTTATTGCTTAATTATAACCACACACACACACACACACACACACACACACACACACACACACACAACACAACACACAACCACACACACACACACACACACCACACACCACACACACACACGACAACACAAACACAACACAACACACACACACAGGAGTTATAAAGAGGGCATGCACGGAGGTGGCGGGGTGGGATAAGGAAGGGGAGGAGAGAGGGAGAGTCCCACCATGGGGCTTCAGCAGCACATGAAGCTGGACCAGGAATAGGGTTGTCTACCTCCTGGTCCGGACACACAGAGAGACTATTACACTGACACAGAACAGCACTGGAATGGAAACTGGGAACACAGCTGGCCGTGGGAAAAGAGAGCACTACACACCACCACATTAGCACCGGATTGGGAATAATCCCAGACACTATTGAAGCACTTCTGGGACACAGTTGTGAAGAGTGCAATAGTCCAGGGTTTCCCAACTGGCCCCCAAGTGTGTTTTTTTGTTGTATCATTTTCATTGTCAGACATAAGACTGTAGAAACACCAGGAAATCAGCTCAAAGGGATTTTAACTTAAAATATATTTTCTTAAGTACTCCCATGCATAATAGAGTCACGTGATCGTATACAAATGTAAGCAAGGTTTGAAATTATTATGTTTTAGTCAAACATATCTGTTCTTGCGGTCAATTTGCAGTCTTCAAATGATTTGTCATTATGTTCCGGCCCCCTAACCATCCCCTCAAGAACATAAAATGGCCCGCAGCGTAATGTAGTTGATGATCCCTGCGCTAGACTGTAGGTGGTGTGTGTGTCAGTCTCAACCTACAGTATAAGAAGGTGACTGATTGATTGACAGTTGGTCTCACCCATCCAGACGTCTCCGAAGCAGCCCTGGCCCAACTTTCTGTTTAGGGCCAGCGTTTTCCTGGCAACCTCCCAGGCGTCCCGCCCCAGCCCCAGGGTGAGGGGCGTGGCATTGGGACAGGGTGTGGTCAGAAAGTAACACAGCCCATCGTTACAGCCTAGAGGAGTGAGGGGTTGGAGGGGGAAGGGGATGGTAGGAGTGGAGAGGGAGGGGTAGAGGGAGGGAGATGAAATGAGATGAAAACGCATGCAAAGACACAGAACTTCCTACCCATCCAGACTTCTCCAAACTGCCCGTTGCCCAGCTTCTTAATCAGCTGGAGAGATTCTCTGGGAATCTCCCACACGTCCTTGGTCTTCACCGATAGGTCGGCTAGCTTAGGCATGCCCCGCCTACAGCTGCCAATCAACCTACAGCACAAACCTGCCGCTCGCTCTGAGGTGGGTGAGAGAGGGGTGGAAGAGAGAGAGACGAAGCAAGACAGACAGGCAGACAGAATAAAGGAGAGCGCAAGGGACAAAGACAGAGAGAGAGATACAGACAGACAAGAGGGGAGGGAGAGATAAATTGCTGAGGCACAAAAGCAACAAACACATATAGAACATAAAAAGCAACTGACTACAGTACTTTACTTGGATCTACTAAAAAGTGCTCGCATTTTACCGATACACATCAGTTTAGACACACACACACGCACTGACACACCATGCAAACCAATAGGCAACTTTGCTTATGCCTATTTAGTGTGCTTGGCTAATACATTCCTTGATCATATTTAGTATGCTAGAATGAATATTGGACATACAGACACAAAAAGGAGCACACACACACAGCAGAGTAGCTCCTATACCAGACTGCACCACCAGAGGGCAACTGGGAGAGATCTGAATTACATTCGTCTTGGCCATGGAGAGAAAGCCCTCACCTAGGCCCTAAATACTTTAACCCTAGTCCAAACACCCTAGGCACTTTACCCACAGACCCTAAGTTAGGTACTTCACCCCTAGCCCCTAAGCACTCACCTGTGTAGTGCTCCACCAGTTGATGCACGGTGTCGAACTGTGTGCGTGTTGTGATATAATATCCTCCATTGTCCAGCTTCCTGATCTTATAATGTTTGACGTGGTCACCTTTACCATCATCCCAGTCCCGGATAGACAGAGAGTAGGCACCTGGAGATAGAGGAGGAAGTGAACAGTTCATACTCCTTTACCATCATCCCACGTCCCGGATAGACGAGAGTAGGCACTGGAGATTAGAGGAGGAAGTGAAAGTTCATACTCTTTACCATCATCCAGTCCAGATAGACAGAGAGTAGGCACTGGAGATAGAGGAGGAAGTGAACAGTTCATACTCCTTTACCATTCCCAGTCCCAGATAGACGAGAGTAGGCACCTGGAGATAGAGGAGGAAGTGAACAGTTCATACTCCTTTACCATCATCCAGTCCCAGATAGACAGAGAGTAGGCACCTGGAGTAGAGGAGGAAAGTGAACAGTTCATTACTCCTTTACATCATCCAGTCGGATAAGACAGAGAGTAGGCACCTGGAGATAGAGGAGGAAGTGAACAGTTCATACTCTGAGGATTCTAAAAGTTGAAGTTGCACAGCGAGTATGAATGAACAGAAACACAGCTGTACTGAGATGTGTTTGAGAATACCTTCATAAACACATATGATATCTAATACTCTTGAGCCAGTTGACCAGACCCAGATTCATGGAGATTGTCCAGGGAAAGTGCCTTAGTCCAGGACTAGGCTTTCTATGTGTGTGAAGACTTTCTGAGTACAGGTGTGTACCGTTACCCTTGGTGTCTCACTCTCTCTGATAAGGAAATGTTCCTCTGGGGTTCTCCAGTCCCAGGAGCTGTCTCTCTGCATCCTTCCTGCCATCTTCCCGAAAATACCAACTGGTAACACACACAAACATTTACCCATTAGTCATTCAGCAGATGTTCTTTTTGTGGTGTGTGTGTGTGTGTGTGTGTGTGTGTGTGTGTGTGTGTGTGTGTGTGTGTGTGTTGTGTGTGTGTGTGTGTGTGTGTGTGGTGTGTGTGTGTGTGGTGTGTGTGTGTGTGTGTGTGTGTGTGTGTGTGTGTGTGTGGTGTGTGTGTGCTCTACTCCTCGCCTGTTATAGAGTCTACAGGAGCTCACTAGTTAATAGGGACGTAACCGGACTTCCCAGTGTCCAATGACGGGGCTCCCACCAATCCCCTCTTCTGTAGAGACAATCATACACATTGGAGGGAGAGACACTTGATTTGATCTGGAAAGCCACTAATCTGCAATTTTTATCTGGAATTGTTATGTGAATCTAAGTGTTTGTTGATAATGTGGAACTTCTCTCTTCTGGAAGGACAGGTCATCTTCAGTACGAGCATCATAGTACATACAATGCTATGAAGAGAGTTACAACGCCACTTCCACACACACACACACACACCACACCACACACACACACACACACACACACACACACACACACACACGTCAGTATGGGATACATCATACAACCACTTTAAACAAACACATTTAAAGGCTTATGAAGCCTTCATTAACCTATTATAAGTCTACATAAACACACAAAAATTATTTGAAGCCATCAATCTGTACCTGTGATGCCCCTGCGAGGTTTGGGTGCGTTAGTATTAGGAAAACAGCGGAACCAACGGCTTTGTTAAGTCGGTATTGTCGGGTGGGTGGGGCCAGGATGATAACGGGGCATGGCCGATGCTGTAGACACAACCCCATCAGGGCTGTTGCTAGGAGATGGGTAGACAGCTCGACTGCAGCAGCCTTGGCTGCAGCCTTTTTCTGTTTACAGTGGGCACAGCCATAATAACCACGGAGATATCGTACAGAGAGAGGGGGTGAGAGAGGTGGGGAGTTAGAACCGGAAGAGAGAGAAGTGAAGGAGGAAGTGATATGGAGGGTAAAGGGCAGTTACTCACCTGCAGTCTTCCTCTGTCAGATCATGTCAGACACCATCGCACTAGAGACGAGAGAGAGAGACAGAGACAGAGAAAGACAGAGAGGAGAGAGAGCAGAGACAAGAGACAGAGACAGAGACAGAGACAGAGACAGAGACAGAGACAGAGACAGAGACAGAGAGCAGAGAGACAGAGGAGAGACGAGACAGAGGAGAGAGAGAGAGAGAGAGAGAGGAGAGAGGAGAGAGAGAGAGAGAGAGAAGAGAGAGAGGAGAGAGAGACAGGGAGAAGAGGGAAAAAGGAACGCGTGAGAGAGAACAAAGAGAGAGAGGTTAGCCACTTCCTTTTCAGTCCTCTGAGGAAGAGACCATGACTTACAGTTCCATCTATCTGCTTCACCACAAATGGGCGTGTCTGCGGTTTGATGAACAGTGAGAACTTGGTGTTGTGTGTTTTAACTCAGTTAACCTCCAGCTTTGGAGTGAGTTAAGAAGTCACAGCAGAGTTCAGGAAGAACAAAATGGCAGCTAAAAGGAAACAGTCAATCTTCACTCTACAGGACCAGCACTGATGTATGTGTAATGCACTCTATTCCAAAGCAAACCCAGCATTCGGACTGAGCCTACGTCACAATGACACAATATATTATACAATGTATCATCTGTGATATTTGATCCAGGCTCTTACACTTTGAGTCTCAGGGAGGCGATGCCAGCTTAGCAATCTGCTACTCTAGCACACTCCCTCCTGTGCCATTCAGGTCTGGTGGTCATGGCAGAGGTTGTAGTGGCTCATAGGAAGAATATACTTTTTACATCCGTTGGGAGAAATTGTATTCCTGAGAAATCTGAGATTCCTGACAATCACATCTTGGAATACCAGCCTATTCCTCCCAAAATTACCAAACATTCTCAAAACAACTAAAACATGACGGTGATGGACGCAATCTAAAACACATTTTAATATTACTGCTTAGTTTACAACAACATTTTACAGGAACTCCCAACCCACACACACACACACACACACACACACACACACACACACACACACACACACACACACACACACAGTTAAGCCATGCACACACTATCTGGTCAGCCATCAGGAGAGCCACAGGAAGTAAGCCCTGTTAGTTTCCTGTCCACCCCTCTAATGGCTCCCCCCTTTTCCTGGAAACCCAGGACACAGTCCATCCACACACACAATCTGCCCACGCCAGCTGCAGTCCCTCTGCCCCCAGCTCTCACACACACACACACACACCTCCCTCTCTGTGCTGTTTCTCTGCTGTGAGGAAAAGAGGAATGTCAGCTTACTGTATTGTTGCTCCTAAAGGTCATCTTTTAAGGAGCCATTCACACAGATAACAGCATTGGACCAATATGGTCGTCTTCAGGTAAGGCAAATTGAAACGCACACACACAGACATGTGTGCAAGGCAACTCTATGGTCATTGTTCTCCATGAGTTCCTGTTTACCAGATTCTCTCCCTCACCCCTCCCGTATCTCTCTCTCTCTCTCCCCTCTTTGTAACGTTTGCCTCTCTCTCTCTCCCCTCTTCATAATGTTTGTCTCTCTCTCTCTCTCTCTCCTCTTCATAACGGTTGGTAGTTGCTCTCTCCCCATTTTCATAATTTTGTCTCCTTCTCTACCAATCTCCTCGTCCCCTCCTTCATAATAATGTTCCTTGTCTCCCTCTCCTCCCCACCCTCTTCATAATGTTTGATCTCTCTCTTCTCCCTCTTTCATAACGTTTTGTCTCCTCTCTCCTTCCCTCTTCATAAATGTTCGCTCTCTCTCTGCTCCCCTTTCATAACGTTTGTCTCTCTGCTCCTGCTCCCTCTTCATAATGTTTGTCTCTCTGCTCTCTTCCTCTTCATAACGTTTGTCTCTCTCTCTCCTCCTTTCATAAGTGTCAATGTCTTCTCTCTCTCCCCTCTTCATTATGTTGCTCCTCCTCTCCACTCTTCATAATGTTTCTCTACTCTCTCTTTCTCTCTCTCTTCTCTCTCTTCTCGTCTCTCTCTCTCGGCTCTCCCTTCTTCATAACATTTGTCCTCTCCTACTCTTCTTCCCCTCTTCATAATGTTTGTCTCTCTCTCTCTCTCCCTTTCATAACGTTTGCCTTCTCTCTCTCTCTCTCCTCTCTCTCTCCCCTATGAATTGTTTGCTTCCTCTCTCTCTCACATGTCTCTTCCCTCTCATAACGTCGCTCACCCTCTTCTCTTCGCTCTCTTTTTCCCTTCCTTACTTGTTCTCTCTCTTCCTCCCTCTTCATAATGTTTGCCCTCTCTCTCCTTCTATTTCTCCCTCTCCTTTCATAATGTTTGTCCTCTCTCTCTCCCCTCTGTCATGAAATGTTTGTTCTCTCCTCTTCTCCCCTCTCAAATGTCTATCTCTTTCTCTACAGTTTGTCTCTCTCTCTCTCCTCTTCATTAATGTTTGTCTCTCTCTCTTCTCCTTCTTCATAAC
>NC_036870.1:20365444-20371750 GCF_002910315.2 Salvelinus sp. IW2-2015
GTTTGTCTCTCTCTCTCTCTCTCCTCTTCATAATGTTTGTCTCTCTCTCTCTCTCCTCTTCATAATGTTTGTCTCTCTCTCTCCCTCTCCTCTTCATAACGTTTGTCTCTCTCTCTCTCCCTCCCTGATGCTGTTTGGGAAACCCTGCTGTACATGTAAACCTAGTCAACAACGGCACTTGGTACCATGACTCCTCATATTTAATGCTAAAACACTGTTTCTCAACTCACCAACAGACTATTGTCTTCTTCCTTTGATGACCACTCAGAAGAAAACTATAGCTTGATGAACTGAGATGTGAGATGACTGTCTGATTGACTGGTAAGCAACACACCCCCAAACCAGACTGACGCGAGCCCACAGACCGAACTAGATAGAGAGAGAGATATATATATATATCTCTCTCTAACTCTCTCATGGGTGACACCCTGTACTAAAGAGACATTTGCATACTCTCTCTCATGGGTGATACCCTGTAATAAACAGATATTTGCATACTCTCTCTCATGGGTGATACCCTGTAATAAACAGACATTTGCATATATTTTTAAAAAGCAGCAACACTATATAAAAATAGTGTTTTGAAGATACGCCATGTCAAGACACTCATTCCAGCCCTCCTGCAGGAAAAGACACTGGGTGAGCAGGCTTCTGCTCCAGCACCTGATTCAGCTAATCAAGGTCCCGATGAGAAGCTGATTAGTAGACTCATGTTAAAGCAGGGATGGAACAAAAGCCTGCACACCCAGCAACTCTCAAGAAGGAGAGATGGCCACCCTTGATCTACAGGCAGTCACTCTCCCTGCCCTCAAACAGTTAGAAGGTTACTGGTTCATATCCCACTCAGGCTGTTCCCACCTAAATCACTACACGCTCTAGCTAACGGACATGGAGGGGGTTTTCAAACATAAACCATTTTCTCAGAACTGAAAACTCATACACACACCACCCTCATTCATCACACTAACAAACATCCAAACACACCCTTTCCTGCCCCATCTACTTCAGATAAACGACACCCTGCTGGACATTCACAACACAAACGCACGAACACACACACAGCTACAGTTGATGTCGGAAGTTTACATACACTTAGGTTGGAGTCATTAAAACTCGTTTTTCAACCACGCCACAAATTTCTTGTTAACAAACTATAGTTTTGGCAAGTCGGTTTGGACATCTACTTTGTGCATGACACAAGTAATTTTTCCAACAATTGTTTACAGACAGATTATTTCACTGTATCACAATTCCAGTGGGTCAGAAGTTAACATACACTAAGTTGACTGTGCCTTTAAACAGCTTGGAAAATTCCAGAAAATTATGTCATGGCTTTAGAAGCTTCTGTTAGGCTAATTGACATCATTTGAGTCAATTGGAGGTGTACCTGTGGATGTATTTCAAGGCCTACCTTCAAACTCAGTGCCTCTTTTGCTTGACATCATAGGGAAAATCAAAAGAAATCAGCCAAGAACCTCACAAGTTTTTCATCCTTGGAGCAATTTTCCAAACGCCTGAAGGTACCGCGTTCATCTGTACAAACAATAGTACGCAAGTTAAACACCATGGGACCACGCAGCCATCATACCGCTCAGAAGGAAAGGGAAAGCGTTCTTTGTTCTCCTGGAGATGAACGTACTTTGGTTGCGAAAAGTGAAAATCAATCCCAGAACAGCAGCAAGGACCTTGTGAAGATGCTGAGGAACAGATACAAAATTATCTTAATCCACAGTGAAACGAGTCCTATATCGACATAACCTGAAAGGCCGCTCAGCAAGGAAGAAGCCACTGATCCAAAACCGCCATATAAAAGTCAAGACTACGGTTTGCAACTGCACATGGGGACAAAGATCGTGACTTTTGTGACAAAATGTCCTCTGGTCTGATGTAAGCAAAAAATAGAACTGTTTGGCCATAATACCCATCGTTATGTGTTGGAGGAAAAAGGAGGCTTGCAACGCGAAGAACACCATCCCAACCGTGAAGCACAGGGGTGGCAGCATCATGTTGTGGGGGTGCTTTTGCTGCAGGAGGAACTGGTGGCACTTCACAAAATAGATGGCACCCTGAGGAAGGAAAATTATGGGGATATATATTGAAGCAACATCTCAAGACATCAGTCAGGAAGTTAAAGCTTGGTCGCAAATGGGTCTTCCAAATGGACAATGACCCCAAGCATACTTCCAAAGTTGTGGAAAAATGGCTTAAGAACAACAAAGTCAAGGTATTGGAGTGGCCATCACAAAGCCCTGACCTCAATCCTATAGAAAATTTGTGGCAGAAACTGAAAAAGCCGTGTGTGAGCAAGGAGGCCTACAAACCTGACTCAGTTACACCACCTCTGTCAGGAGAAATGGGCCAAAATTCACCCAAATTATTGTGGGAAGCTTGTGAAAAGCTACCCGAAACGTTTTGACCCAAGTTAAACATTTAAAGGCAATGCTTACCAAATACTAATTAGAGTGTATGTAAACTTCTGACCCACTGGGAAATGTTGATGAAAGAAATAAAAGCTTAAATAAATCATTTCTCTCTACTATTATTTTGACATTTCACATCTTACAATAAAGTGATGATCCTAACTGACCTAAACAGGGATTTTTTTACTTGGCATTAATGTCACGGAATTGTGGAAAAACGGAGTTAAATGTATTTGGATAAGGTGTATGTAAAATCCGACTTCAACTGTATGTGCCGTAAATTTCAGTTGGTATACAGAAATTAGAATCCATACTCATTCTTCCCTTTCTCACTCTCTCTCCTGGCTAACAGGAAAACACCACAGGATGCAGAGTGAGTGAAGCAGGAGTGATAGGACACTGCGAAAGTGAGCCGTCACTGAGCCCAACATTTTTGTTTTTCTCCAAAGCATAAACTTAATGCTAGCTGAAAGAGAGCAAGAGAGGATAGTGCGGGAAAATACAGAGAAGGGGGGGGAGAAAGAGACCGGGAGGCGAGGGGGAGGAGAGAGAGAGGCAGATAGGGGGGGTAGTGAGAGGAACAGTGGAGGTGGAACAGAAAGAGAGAGAGAGGC
The DNA here is from genome assembly GCF_002910315.2 of Salvelinus sp. IW2-2015. NCBI lineage: Eukaryota > Metazoa > Chordata > Actinopteri > Salmoniformes > Salmonidae > Salvelinus > Salvelinus sp. IW2-2015. Next base: position 20,368,479 of record NC_036870.1, read on the forward strand.
AGATAGGGGGGTAGTGAGAGGAACAGTGGGAGGTGGGGAACAGAAAGAAGAGAGAGGCAGATAGGGGGGGTAGGTGAGAGGAACAGTGGGAGGTGGGGAACAGAAAGAGAGAGAGAGGCAGAGACTGGGGATAGTGAGAGGAACAGTGGGAAGTGGGGGACAGAGAGAGAGTAATGTAGGGGGAGGGAGGGGAAGGATAAGTTCTGGGAAGTCAGGTGTCTCAGGGACTTCCTGTTTCCACGTGAGGTCATTACATCCTCCTCCAGAGAGAAATGGCGCGATAGAGTGAAAGAAGGTTTCAGTCAAAGAAAGACTGACGGAGAAAAAGTGTTTGAAAGCTGAAGCGAAGTGCACAATGGCAGTATGTGGCACCTGAGATTCTGATAGAGGTAACCTTTTGGCTGCTGCTTCACGTCACAGACACATTCCCCCCGTCAGACCCGGGAATCAAACCAGCAACCCTCCACTTACTGGTGCGCCTCTCTAACCTCCAGGTTGGGTTAAGGTTGGGTTAAGGTTGTAGTAGTATTCGCTGTAGTAGCTGAACTGTGTCTTGGTGGGAAAGCGGAGTTTACAGCCCCACAACTAGGCTACGCTCACTTCCTTCCGCACAGCCCAGAGGCTAAAGGCAGGAAGTGAATTCGTAGAGAAACAAGATGTGATGAAGCCAGGCTTCAGATAGCCTAATCACGTCTCTCTCCCTCCCTACATCTTCTCTTGTTCTCTCACTGTTTCTCCTCTCTCCAGTACCAAACCTGAAGGGACAGTGAAGCAGTGCTCCACATCTGAATTTGCATAGCCTTGATCTCTAGCCTACAGAACAGACCCACTGTAGCCTGCCTCTGGCCTACTACCAACAGGTCTGGATCTTTATGACACACAGTGCGCTGCGCACCCTGTAATCCACAGAGCTGAAGGTTCAAGCCCTTATAAGTCAATTCTGTTATTGCTCTGTAAGTTGATTTCAAAATAACTGACTTGACAGGCTCAGCGTGAACTGCAGGCTACAGCACGAGAAGGGAAGTGTTGCTGGCATAAGCACCACCACATTTTGCGCAGCACTTCACTCTTCACTGGCCAAACTTCCTTTTTTTTTTTTTTTGAAATGCCCAAAGTTTCTCAACACACTCATTCAGCAATAACAAAAAGGGCACGGTTTCACAAACATTTTGGTTTGATTAAATAACAGAGTGATTTAAAAAAAAAAAAAGGGTGTGTGAGAGAAACGCAAGATGTGTCTGTGGCCAAACTCTAGGAAACCCTCACATTAGCACCGAAACCAGGTATTTAGTCCAGAATATGACTTTAACACAATGAGAGAGAGAGAGCAACACAGAGGTTATGAAGGAGAGAGAGAGAGATGTTATGAAGGGGAGAGAGAGAGAGAGACAGATGTTATGAAGGGGAGAGAGAGAGAACACAACAGAGATTATGAAGGGGAGAGAGAGAGAGAGTACACAACAGAGATTATGAAGGGAGCGAGAGAGAAGAGAGCAACACAGAGGTTATGAAGGAGAGCGAGAGAGACGTTCTGAAGGGGGGAGAGAGAGACAGGTTCTGAGGGGGAGAGAGAGAGAAAGACAGGTTCTTGAAGGGGGAGAGAGAGAGGTTCTGAAGGAGAGAGAGAGAGACATCACAGAGGTTCTGAAGTGGGGAGAGCGAGAGAGAGACACACACACAGAGGTTCTAAAGGGGGAGAGAGAGAGACAGGTTCTGAAGGGGGAGGGGGAGAGAGGCAGGTTCTGAAGGGGGAGGGAGAGAGAGACGCGCATTCATACTGGTGTCCGCTTCAGCACAGATATTGCGGGGAAGGCAAAACAATGTTACAATTTACACACAGATGTATTTACTTAGCCATACAAAACACCGACACTTAGTTTAGGCTACAGAGGTTGAGACTCACTTATACTCACTCTCCCACTGCTAAACACACATCGACTGACTTACCGGAGAGCACTACGGGTCGCCCGTTATTCCCGTGGGCTGGCGAAGAAAGGTGTGAACAGCACCGGGGAGGTAAAATTCCAGGCGCTGAGACAGAACGGGATGAGACAGCTGAGCGCTCCTCGCGGGAGGGAATGTGGATGCGCGGCGCGCTCTCTGTGTCCGGAAGGGTTGGATTGACTGACACGCGCAGTGACTGACGTCCACTCCAAAGCGCGCTCCCTGGATGCTTGTGTCACTCTCACGGAATTTAAACAGAAAAAGTAGAAATCCGGGGCTTCTTAATTACGTCTTGCAACGGAAATCGTTTACCATTTAAGAACCAAACGGAAGCAAATGGAACGAAATGAGGAAGGGACCTACATGAATTTGTCCAATAGAAACGATCCTTTTCGTTGCAAAACGTTTTCCGTTTGGTGAACGGTTTGTTACAAAACGTTGCAACAGACGAAACGTTTTGCAACAGAATGGGCGTAATGAATAAAGCCCTGATTTTGACTTTGAATAACATAATTAATGTAGAAATTGAATTGTCCAAACGCAACATCAGGTGATTTGACAAAACTTCGGTGCTGTAGCCGTCGCACAGCACTGAGCCCAGGAATAGACATGTCCCAGTCAGCTGAACCCTTCCTACCCAAAGAGACAGACACACACTCTGCATCTGGAGAGGTGCGAGTGCTACAGGAAGAGGTTAAAGTTTGTGTTGTGTGACTTCGCCTACAGTTTATAACCACCATGTTGTCAACATAGCATCCGTCTGTTCTTTAAGACTAGATCCACCATTCTCTGTTGGGAACTAAAGTTCCATGAAACTCCGAATTTGACGTTCCAGTAAGAGAAGACCCCTTATATCCACCTCGGAGCCAGTCTTGGAACGGCAGAGGTCTTCAGGTATGCCTGCAGAAAGATCTGAAACTTCACACCATGTGTTGATTTTGATAACAAAATATATTTTATTGTACATTACAAAAATACATGAACCATTCATTCAATTGTCTTATGTATGATCTGAAGCATTAAATGGTAACAGCCACTGTGAACACAGTAGCTAGTACAATAATAGTTTAACACAGTGCAGTGATTGATTGACTGGATCAACCTAACTCTATAATGTGTAGCATTATAACCACAAACACAAAAAAGGCAGCTTATTACACAGAGCAGAATAAACATAACATTGACTTATGATCAATCTGAACTGTCGGATTCAGACATTCACTGTGTGTAGTCATGTAGCGTGTGACAGCCCGTAGTCATGTCATGTAGCGTGTGACAGCCCGTAGTCATGTCATGTAATGTAGCGTGTGACAGCCCGTAGTCATGTC
>NC_036870.1:20371775-20388097 GCF_002910315.2 Salvelinus sp. IW2-2015
GAGAGAGAGATGTTGATACTGGATGGATTTTGACGTCTCTGTCTCTGTCTAGGTGATACTGATGAGTGAAGTTCTCTCTCTGTCAGGTTGATACTGATGGAGTGATCGTTCTCTCTTGTTCAGGTGATACTGATTGTGGAGTGTTATCGTATTCTTCTCTGTCAGGTGATACTGTATGTAGTGACGTCCTCTCTGTCAGTGATAACTGATGGAGTGATCTCTCTCTTCTGTCAGGTTGATACTTGAATGGGTGATGTTCTCTCTTCTGTCAGGTTTGAACTTGATTGGAGTGAGCCTCTTCTGTCAGTTGATACTGATTTGAGTTGATTGTCCTCTGTTCTATTGTCAGTGGTTGTATTACTGATGGATGTGATGTTCTCTTTTCTGTAGGTTGATAACTGATGGAGTGATGTCTTGTTCTTCTGTCGGTTGATACGATGAGTGATTGTCCTCTCTTCTGTCAGGTTGATACTAGATGGAGTGATTCTTGTCATTCTGTCATGGGGGGGGGTTGATAACTGATGGAGTGATGTTCTTCTTCTGTCAGGTTGCTAACTGATGGAGTGAATGTCCTCTCTTCTGTCAGGTTGAATACTGATGGCGTGACGTTCTCCTCTTGCTGTCAGGTTGATACTGATGGAAGTTGACGTTTCTCTTTCTGTCAGGTTGTACTGATGGAGTGAATGTTCTCTCTCTGTCAGGTTGATACTGATGGAGTGATGTCTCTTCTTCTGTCAGGTTGATACTGGATGGAGTGATGTCTTGTCTTCGTGTCAGGTTGATACTGATGGAGTTGATGTTCTCTCTTCTGTCAGGTTGAAGACTGGATGGAGTGATATGTCCTCTCTTCTGTCAGGTTGATACTGATGGCGTGACGTTCTTCGTCTTCTGTCAGGTTGAATACTGATAGAGTGACGTATTTCTCTCTTCTGTCAGGGTTGATCACTGAATGGAGTGATGTTCTCTCTTCTGTTCAGGGGTTGATACTGATGGAGTGATGTTCTCTCTTCTGTGGTTGATACTGATGGAAGTGATGTTTCTTCCTCTGTCAGGTTGTACTGATGGATGTGAATGTTCTCTCTTCTGTCAGGTATTGATACTGATGGAGTGATGTCCTCTCTTCTGTCAGGTTGATAACTGATGGAAGTGATGTCCTCGGATCTTCTGTCGAGGTTGATACTGATGGAGTGAGTGTCCTCGTTCTTTGTCAGGTTGAAACTCGATGGAGCGTGAACGTTCTCTCTCTAGTCAGGTTGATATCTGATGGGATGACGTTCTGCTCTTCTGGTCAGGTTGCATACTGATGGAGTGACTTCTCCTTTCTGTCAGGTTGAATACTGATGGAGTGACGGTTTCTCTGTTCTTCCTGTCAGGTGATAACTGATGGAGTGAACAGTTCTCTCTTTCTGTCGGGTTGATACTGATGGATGACGTTCTTTCTTCTGTCAGGTTGATACTGATGGACAGTGATGTCTCCTCTTCTGTCAGGTTTGATACTGATGGAGTGGATGTCCTCTTCTTCTGTCATGGTTGATAACTAGATGGAGTGATTGTTCATCTCTTTGTCAGTGTCAGGTGATGTCCGTCTTTTGAGTGATCGGATGTGAGTGATGTCCTCTCTTCTGTCGAGTTGATACTGGATGGAGTGAGTCTCTCTTCTGTCAGGTTGATACTGATGGAAGTGAGTTTCTCTCTTCTGTCAGGTTTGATCTGATGGAGTATGCTCTCTATCTTCTGTCAGGTTGAACTGATTGGAGTGCTGGTTTCTCTCTTCTGTCAGGTTGATACCTGATGGAGTGATGTTCTCCTTTGGAGGTATACTGTGGGTTCTCCTTTGTCAGGTTGATACTGATGGAGTGAGTGTTCTCTGCTTCTGTCAGGGTTTTGATACTGATGGATGTGATGTTCTCTTCTTCTGTCAGGTGATAGCTGATGGGTGATGTCCTCTCTTCTGCAGGTTTGATACTGATGGACGTGACGGTCTCCTCTTCTGTCAGGTTTGATACTGATGAGTGACGTCCTCTCTTCTGTCCAGGTTGATACTGATGGAGTGACGTTCTCTCTTCTGTCAGGTGATACTGATGGGGTGACGTTCTCCTCTTCTGTCGTTGCAATGAGAGTACTCTTCTGCAGGTATACTGATGGAGTGACGTTCTCAATTCTTCGTCAGGTGATACTGATGGAGTGAGGTTGCTCCTCTCTTCTGTCAGGTTGATATGATGGAGTGAGCCCTGCTTAGGTTTGCGATGAGCGTCTCTTCTGTCGGGTTGATAACTGATGGAGTGAGTCTCCTCTTCTGTCAGGTTGATAACTGATGGAGTGACGTTCTGCTCTTCTGTCAAGTTGAATACTGATGGAGTTGACCGTTCTCTCTTCTGTCAGGGTTGATACTGAATGGAGTGACGTTCTCTCTCTGTCAGGTTGATAACTGATGGAGTGAGTTCTCTCTTTGTCAGGTTGATCTGAATCGGACGTGACGTTTCTCTCTTCTGTCAGGTTGATACTGATGGAGTGATGTTCTCTTTGCTGTCAGGTTGAATACTGTGGAGTGACGGTTCTCTCTTCTGTCAGGTTGATACTGATTGGAGTGACGTCCTCTTCTTCTGTCAGGTTGATCACTCGATGGTAGTGACGTTCTCTCTTCTGTCAGGTTGATACTGATGGAGTGGACGTTCTCTTCTTCTGTCAAGGTTGATACTGATGGGAGTGATGTCCTCTTCTGTCAGGTTGATTACTGTATGGAGTGATGGTTCTCTCTTCTGTACGGTTGGATACTGATGCGAGTGACGTTTCCTCTCTTGCTGCCAGGTTGATATCTGATGAGTGATTGTCTCCGTCAGGTTGAATACTGATTGGAGTAGTTCTCTCTTCTGTCAGGTTGATACTGATGAGTGACGTTTTTTCTCTGTCTTCAGGTTGATACTGATGGAGTTGATGTTCTCTCTTCTTAGGTTGTACTGGTGGAGTGCATGTTCTCTCCTTCTGTCAGGTTGATATAGCTGATGTGCAGTGACGGTTTCCTTTCTCTCTGTCAGGTTGTAACTGAGGAGTGATGTTCTCCTGTCGGTTGATACTGATGGAGTGACGTTTCTTCTCTTCTGTCAGGTGAGATACTGATGAGTGATGTCCTCTCTTCTTCAGGTTGATACTGATGGAGTCGACTTCTCCTGTCAGGTTGGATACTGATATGGAGTCGATGTTTTCTTTGTTCAGTTTGCATCTGATGCAGATGTTTGTATGATACTGATTGGAGCGATGTCTCCTGTCAGGTTGAGTACTGATGGAGTGATGTTCTCTCTTTGTCAGGTTGTATATCGAGGATCGTGATCGTTCCTCTCTCTAGTCAGTGTATACTGAATGAGTGACGTTCTCCTTCTTCGTGTCAGGTTGATACTGATGGATGGATGTTCTCTCTCTGTCAGGTTGTATACTTGTTGGACGTTGACGTTTCTCCTCTTCTGCCAGGTTGATACGATGGAGTGATGTTTCTCCTGTTCAGGTTGATACTGATGGAGTGATGTTCTCTCTTCTGTCAGGTTGATACTACTGAGTGACGTTCCTCGTCTGCTTCTGTCAGGTTAGATAAGCTGATGGGTGATGTCTCTCTCTCTGTCATGGTTGATACTGATGGAGTGATGTTTCTCTCTTTGTCAGCGTTGATTACTGATGTGAGTGACGTTTCTCTCTTCTGGTCAGGTTATACTTCGGGATGCGAGTGGTTGTTCTCCTGTCAGCGTTGAACGATGGAGTGATCGTTCTCTCTCTTCTGTCCAGGTTGATACTGATGGAGTGATGTCCTCTTCTGTCCGAGGTTGATACTGACTGGAGTGACCGTCTCTTCTTCTGTCAGGTTTGATACCTGATGAGTGATGTCCTCTCTCTGTCAGGTTGATACTTGATCGGAGTGATGCTGTCTTCTGTCAGGTTGATACGATGGATGAGTCCTTCTGTCTGTCGAGGTTGAGTATGATGCGAGTGATGTCGCTCTTCTTCGTCCAGTTGATACGATGTGGAAGTGATGTTTCCTCACCTTCTTATGTCAGGTTGATACTGATGGAAGTGGATGTTCTCTTCTTCTTGTCAGTGTTGATACTGATGGAGTGATGGGTCCTCTCTTCTGTCAGTGTTGATACCGATGGAGTGTGTACTTCGTCTCTTCCTGTAGGTTGATACTGAGTGGAGTGGATGTTCGTCACTCTTCGTCACGGTTGTACCGGATTGGATTGCGTTCACTCTGGTCCAGTTGAGTGTATGATCGTCGTGATTGTTCTTCTGGTCAGGTCTGAGGTACTGATGCATGTGCGTTCTCTCTTCTGTCAGGCTTGATGCATGTGGAGTGACTTTCTCTCTTCTGTCAGGTTGAACGGTGGGAGTGGAGTTGTCTCTCTTCTGTCAGGTTGATCGAGAGTTCTTCTCGATGCTGAGGTGGTTTCTGATTTTTACTCTTCTGCTTCAGGTGTGATCTGTGGAAGGTGGATGTGCTCGCTGGTTGCCTGATGCAGGTGAATTACTGGATGGACGTGACTGTCCTCTTCGTGGTCGTGTGCGTATACTGATGGATGGACTGTCCTCTCTCTGTCAGGTTTGATACTGATGGACGTCGAGTCCTCGTCTTTTACTTTGTGGCAGGTTGATACTTGGATGGGAGTGACTGGTTGGGCTGGACGGTCTCTGTCTGGTCAGGCTTTGGTGGCGGATACTGATGGGAGTGACGTTGATCTCTCGTGACTATCTTGGACTAGCGGTATGGGTATCGGTGTATTCTATACTGTAGGGACGTGACGTATCTTCTCTCTTCTGTCAGGTTTTAGATAGGATTCTCTCTCGTGGTGATATGAATGGAGTGACGTTCTCCACATACTCTCCGTACTGGTTGATACTGATGGATGTGATTCTCTCTCTGTCAGGTTGATAGCTGATGGAGTGAGTGGTCTACTCTCTTCTGTCAGGTTGATAGCTGATGGAGTGATGTCCCTCTTCTTCTGTCAGGTTGCATACCTGATGGGTGATTGTTCTCTTTCTGTCAGGTTGAAATACTGATGGAGTGAATGTTTCCTCTCTTCTGTCAGGTTGATACTGATGGAGTGATGTTCGGCTCTCTTCTTGTCAGGTTGATACTGATGGGGTGGATGTTCTCTCTTCTGTCAGGTTGGATAGCTGATGGGAGTGATGTCCTCTCTTCTGTCAGGTTGATACTGATGGAAGTGACGTTCTCTCTTCTGTCAGGTTGATACTGATGGAGTTGACGTTCTCTCTTCTGTCAGGTTGATACTGAGGGTGACGTTCTCGTCTTCTGTCAGGTTTGATAGCTTGATTGGAGTGACGTTCTCTCTTCTGTAGGTTGATACTGAATGGAGTGACGTTCTCATTTCTGTCAGGTTGATACTGATGGAGTATACGTTTCTCTCTTCTGTCAGGTTGAATACTGATGGAGTGACGTTCTCGGTCTTCTGTCGTTGATACTGATGGAGTGATGTCTCTCTTCTGTCAGGTTATCTGATGGAGTGATGTTCTCTCTTCCTGTCAGTTATACTGATGGAGTGATGTCCTCTTTCTGTCAGGTTGATAGCTGATGGAGTGTGGTTCCTCATCTTGTCAGGTTGGATAGCTGAATGGAGTGATGTTCTCTCTTCTGTCAGGTTGATACTGAATGGAGTGATGTGCCTCTCTTCGTGTCAGGGGTTGATACTGATGGAGTGATGTCCTCTCTTCTGTCAGGTTGATGACTGAATGGCGTGACGTTCTCCTCTTCTGTCAGGTTGATACTGATGGAGTGAGGTTTTCTCTCTCTGTCAGGTTGATACTGATGGAGTGATGTTCTCTCTTCTGTCTAGGTTGAATGACTTGATGGACGTGATGTTTCTCCTCTTCTGTCAGGGTTTGGGATACTGATGGAGTGATGTTCTCTCTTCTGTCAGGGTTGATACTGATGGAGTGATGTTCTCTCTTCTGTCAGGTTGATAGATGGAGTGACGTCCCTCTGTCTTCTGTCAGGTTGAGTACTGATGGAGTGATCGTCCTCTCTTCTGTCAGGTTGATACTGGATGGATGACGTTCTCTTCTTTGTCAGGTTGATTACTGAATGGAGTGAGTTCTCTCTCTGTCAGGTTGATACTGATGGAGTGACGTTCTCTTCTTACTGTCAGGTTGATACTGATGGAGTGACGTTCTCTCTTCTGTTCAGTTGATACTGGATGGAGTGACGTCCTCTCTTCTGTCAGGTTGATAACTGAATGGAGTGACTCCTCTCTTCTGTCAGGTTGATACTGATGGAGTGATCGTCCTCATTCTTCTGTCAGGTTGATGCTGAATGATGACGTCCTCTTCTTCTTCAGGTTGATACTGATGGAGTGACGTTCTCCTCTTCTGTCAAGTTGATACTGATGGAGTGACGTTCTCTCTCTGTCAGGTTGATATGATGGAGTGAGCGTTCTCTCTTCTGTCGGTTAGATACTGATGGAGTGACGTTCCTCTTTTTGTCAGGTTGATACCTGATGGAGTGACGCTTCTCGTCTCTGTCATGTTGATACTGATGGAGTGACGTCTCTCCTTCTGTCCAGGTTTGAACTGATGGAAGTGACGTTCTCTCTTCTGTCAGGTTTGATACTGATGGAGCTGACGTCCTCAGATCTTCTGTCAGGTTGATAGCTGAATCGAGTGACGTTCTTCTCTTCTGTCAGGTTGATCTGATGGAGTGACGTTCTCTTCTTCTGTCAGGTTGATACTGATGGAGTGATGTCCGTCTCCTTCTGTCAGGTTGAATATGATTGGAGTGATGTTGCTGCTCTTTCTGTAGGTTGATTATGATGGAAGTGACGTTTCTCTCTTCTGCGCAGGTTGATACTGATGGAGTGATGTTCTCCTGTCAGGTGTGATACTTGATGGAGTGATGTTGCCTCTTCTGTCAGGTTGAATAACTGATGGAGTTGACGTTTTTTTCTTTTCTGTCAGGTTGAATCTGATGGAGTGATGTTCTCTCTTCTCTTCTGTCAGGTTATACTGATGGAGTGATGTTTCTCTCTTCTGTCAGGTTAATACTGATGGAGTGACGTTTTCTCTCTTCTGTCAGGTTGATAACTGATGGAGTGATGTTCTCCTGTCAGGTTGATACTGATGGAGTGAGTTTCTCCTCTTCTGTCAGGTTGATACTGATGGAAGTGATGTCCTCTGTTCTGTCACGGTTGATACTGATGGAGTGACGTTCTCCTGTGCAGGTGATACTGAAGGAGTGATGTTTCTTTCTTCTGTCAGGTTTGATAACTGATGGAGTGATGTTCTCCTGTCAGTTGATGACTGATGGAGTTGGATGTTCTCCATGTAGGTTGGTAACTGATGGAGTGATGTTCTCTCTTCTGTCCAGGTTGATAACGATGGAGTGACGTCCTCGCAGTCTTCTGTCAGGTTGATACTGATGGAGTGACGTTCTCGCGTCTTCTGTCGGTTGATATACGATGGAGTGATGTTCTCTTCTTCTGTCAGGTTGATACTGATGGAGTGACGTTTCTCTCTTCTGCCAGGTTGAATACTGATGGATGTGATGTTCTCTCTGTCAGGTTGATACTGAATGGATGATGTTCTGTTCTCTCTTCTTGTTCAGGTTGATACTGATGGAGTGACGTTTCTCTCTTCCTGTCCGGTTGATACCCTGATGGAGTGATGTCTCTCTTCTGTCAAGGTTGATACTGATGGAGTGTGTTCTCTCTTCTGTCAGGGTTGATACTGATGTGTGTGAGCGTTTCTCTCTTTGTCAGGTTGATACATGTGGACGTGTTATGTTCTCGTCAGGTAGTGATACTGATGGAGTGACGTTTCTCTCTTTTGCTTCAGGGTTGATACTGATGGCAGTGATATGTCCTCTCTTGTCTCTGCAGAGTTAGGTAACTGAATGGAGTGACGTTCTCCTCTTCTTCTGTACAGGTTGATACTGATGGCGAGTGAGTTTCCTCTAACTTCTGTCAGGTTGCGATACTGAGAGTGATGTTCTCTCTTCTGTCAGGTTGATATACTGATGGAGTGATGTCCTCCTTCTGATCAGTCCCGTTTGTATACTGATGGAGTGATAATGTCCTCTCTTCTTGTCAGGTTATACTGATGGATGATGTCCTTCTTCCGTCAGGTTGATACTGATGGAGTGATCGTTCTCTTCTTCTGTCAGGTTGTATACTGATGGAGTTGAACGTGCCTCTCTTCTGTCAGGTTTGATACTGATGAGTGAACGTTTCTCTCTTCCTGTCAGGTTGATACTGAGGGAGTGATGTTCTCTCTTCGTGTCAGAGTTGATACTGATGGCAGTGAGACGTTTCTCTCTTCTGCCAGGTTGAATACTGATGGAGTGATGTTCTCCTGTCAGGTTATTGATACTGATGAGTGGACGTTCTCTCTTCTGTCAAGGTGAACTGATGGAGTGATGTTGCCTCTTCTGCAGGTTGATACTGATGGAGTGACTTTCTCTCTTCTGTCAGGTTGATACTGATGGAGTGATGTTCTCTCTTCTTTGTCAGGTTGAATACTGATGGAGTGAATGTTCTCTCTCCTGTCATGTTGATACAGATGGAGTGATGTTCCTCTCTCTGTCAGGTTGATAGCTGATGGAGTCGACGTTCTCTCTTCTGTCAGGTGTGATTACTGATGGAGTGATGTCCTCTCTTCTGTCAGTTGATTTACTGATGGAAGTGATGTTCTCTGTTCAGGTTGATACTGATGGAGTGACGTTTCTCTTCTTCTGTCAGGTTGATAAACTGGCGATGGAGTGATGTCCTCTCTTCTTGTCAGGTTGATACTGATGGGTATGTCCTCTCTTCTTTCAGGATTGATAGCTGATGGAGTGACGTTCTCTTTCTGTTCAGGTTAGATACTGATGGAGTGACGTTCTCTCTTCTGTCAGGTTGATACTGATGGGAAGTGATTTCCTCTCTTCTGTCAGGTTGATACTGAGTGGAGTGATGTTCTCTCTCTTCTGTCAGGTGATACTGATGAGTGATGTTCATCTCTTTTCTGTCAAGGGTTTTGAATACTGATGGAGTTGATGTTCTCTCTTCTGTAGTGTTAGTGTGTGGTCTAACCACAATCAGGGATGGCGATGCACAAGGATGTGGACACACACACACTCCGCAAGGCTCTCTGGAACTACATACACTGCTCTGACCGGAATACGGTCTGTCTCTCTCGACACAACACACCTGTATGTTCAATACTGCGGTTTTGTTTATTATTACTGAATGTTTTGTGGGTGTGTAGGTACGATGACTACGACTACGGAGAGGTGAATGTGTTGTTGAGCGAGCCATCAGATGTTTGTGGAAACGGGGTAGCGTGTCATCCAGACAGACTACAGATAGGATCTACTCTGCCTAACTGGAAGACCTCTTCAGACACTCTAGAGAAAGGTACGCACGCACACACACAACACTCAAAAACCATAAGCTAAAAAACCTCTGTCCGTCATCTATCTACCTTTCTTGCTGTGTCACCTGTGTCAGGTGTGTTACTGACTGACCCTGGTCTTCCTGTTATCCTTTCTCCAGGTCCATGTCAACCTTGCATGCTGAGGAGCGCTCGACTACAGGCTGCTCTTACGATACACACTAGGGCTGTCACAACGCTACATGACATGACTACAGGCTGCTCTACTATACAACACTAGGCGGGCTGTCACACGCACAATGACATGACTACAGGCTGCCTACTAACCACTAGACGGGCTTGTCACACGCTACATGAGCATGACTAAGCTGCATAAAACGGCTGCCCCTACATGACATGATAAGGCTGCCTCTACTATAATTACGGGGTTCACACCGCTACATGACATGACTACAGGCTGCTCTACTATACAACACTACGGGCTGTCACCACGCTAACATGACATGACATACAGCTGCTCTACTATACACACTCGGGCTTCACACCGCTACACTGAACAGGACTACAGGCTGGCTCTTACTATAACACTACGGGCGTCACACGCTAGCATTGACATGACTAACAGGCTGCTCTACTAATACACACTACGGGCTGTCACACGCTACATGACATGACTACAGGCGCTTCTACTATACACACTACGGGCTGTCACAACGCTACATGACATTGACTACAGCTGCTCTACTATAGGCACACTACGGGTTGTCACAGCTACAGCGATAACTAGCTGTCACATACATACAGATGGCTGCTCACACTACAATCCTTACGGGCTGTCACACGGCACATTGAACATGACCATGTACGGGCTGTCACACGCTACATGACATGACTACGGCCTGTCCACACGCTACAACTATTACATCTTGGACATGGACTACGGTCTGTCAGCACGCTACATGACATGACTACGGGCTGTCACACGCCTACATTACATGACATGGACTAACGGGCTGTCACACGCTAGCATGACATGACTATCGGGCGTCACACGCACATTACAGGACATGACTACGGCGCTGTCACACGCTACATGACTGACCGTAGTCATGTCATGTAATGTAGCGTGTGACAGCCCGTAGTCATGTCATGTAGCGTGTGACAGCCCGTAGTCATGTCATGTAATGTAGCGTGTGACAGCCCGTAGTCATGTAGCGTGTGACAGGCCCGTAGTCATGTCATGTAGCGTGTGACAGCCCGTAATTATGTCATGTAGCGTGTGACAGCCCGTAGTGTGTATAGTAGAGCAGCCTGTAGTCATGTCATGTAGCGTGTGACAGCCCGTAGTGTGTATAGTAGACACGAGAGAGATAGTATCTATGTCAAGTGAAAGCGAGTCCGTATAATCGAGCATAACCTGAAAGGACCGCCGTTCAGCCAAGGAAGAAGCCACTGATCCAAAACCACGCATATAAAAGTCAGACCTAGCGTTTGCAACTGCCACATGGGAAAAGATCGTACTTTTTTGCTTAGAAATGTCCTCTGGTCTGATTGAAGCAAAAAATAGAATGTTTGGCCATAATGACGCATCGTTTATGTTGCGAGGAAAAAGGGGGAGGCTTGCAAGCCGAAGAACACCAACCCAACGTGAAGCACGGGGGTGGCCAGCTATCATGTTTGTGGGGGTGCTTTGCTGGCAGGAGGAACTGCGTGGCACTTCAAAAATAGATGGCACCCTTGAGGAAGGAAAATTATGGTGGATATATATTGAAGAACATCTCAAGACATCAGTCCAGGAAGTTAAAGCTTGGTCGCAAATGGGTCTTCAAATTGGACCAATGACCCCACAGCATACTTCCAAGAGTTGTGGGAAAAATGGCTTTAAGAACAACAAATTCAAGGTATTGAGTGGCCATCACAAAAGCCCTGACTCAATCCTATAGAAAATTGTGGGCAGAAACTAAAAGCAGTGTGTGAAGCAAGGAGGCCTACAAACCTGACTCAGTTCACCACCTCTGGTCAGGAGAAATGGGTCCCAAAATTCACCCAACATTATTTGGGAAGCTTGTGAAAGGCTACCGAAACGTTTGAGTCCCAAGTTAAACAATTAAAGGCAATGCTACCCAAATACTAATTAGAGTTGTATGTAAACTTCTTGACCCCTGGGAATGTTGGGATGAAAGAAATTAAAGCTTAAATAAAATCATTCTCTCACTATTATTTTTGACATTTTCACATTCTTACAATAAAGTGGATGATCACCTAATGACCTAAAACAGGATTTTTTTACTTCGATTAAATGTCACGGAATTGTGAACAAACGGAGTTAAATGTATTTGGATTAAGGGTGTATGAAAAATTTCCGACTTCACTGTATGTGCCGTAAATTTTCAGTTGGTATAACAAGACAATTAGAAATCCATACTCATTCTTCCCTTTCTCACTCTCTCTCCTGGCATAAAGGAAAACACCACAGGATGTCAGGAGTGAGGAACAGCAAAACGAGTGGATTAGGACACTGCAAAGAAAGTTGAGCCGTCACTGAGTCACCAACATTTTGTTCTTTTCTCAAGCACTAACACTGACTTCACTCGTAGTGAAGAGAGCAAGGAGGATAGTGGGGAAATACAGAAGAAGGGGGGGGAGAAAGAGACCCGAGGCAGGGAGAGAGAGAGGGGCAGATAGGGGGGTTAGTGAGAGGACAGTGGGAGGTGGGGAAACAGAAAGACGAGAGAGAGGCAGATAGGGGGGTGTAGGTGAGAGGAACAGTGGGCAAGGTAGAGGGAACAGAAGAAGAGAAAGGACAGATAGGGGGTAGTGAGAGGAACCAGATGGGAGGTGGGGACAGAAAGAGAGAGGATGGCAGAGACTGGGGATAGGAGAGGAACAGTGGGAAAGTGGGGGAACATGAGAGGAGTAATGTAGGGTAGGGAGGGGAGGATAAGTTTCTGGGAAGTTCAGGTTGTCTCAGGGACTTCTGTTTCCAAGATAGAGGTCATTACATCCTCTCCTCCAGAGAGAAATGGCGCGATAGAGTGAAAAGGTTCAAGTAGAAAGGAAGACTGCGAGAAAGTGTTGAAGCTGATGAGCGAATCGCACATGGCAGTACATGTAGGCAACGCTGAGATCCTGATAGAGCGTAACCTTTTGGCCTGCCTGCTGTCACGTCACAGACCAACATTCCCCCGTCAGACCCTGGGAATCAACCAGCAACCTCCACTACTGGTGGCCCTCTAACCTCCAGGTTGGCGTTAAGGTGTGGTTAAGGTCTGTAGTACAGTATTCGCCTGTATTAGTAGCTGAACTGTGTCTTGGTGGGCAAGCGGAGTTCTTTACAGCCCCACAACTAGGCTACGCGCTCACTTCCTTCCGCACGCCAGAGGCTAAAGGCAGAAGTGAATTCGTTGCGAAACAGATGTTGATGAAGCCAGGCTTCAGAATTAGCCCTAATCACGTCTTCTTCTCCTGCCCTACATCTTATCTTTCTCTCTCACACTGTTTCTCCTCTCTCCAGTACCAAACAACTGAAGGGACAGTGAAGCAGGCTCCACATTTGAATTGCATAGCCTTTGATCTCTAGCCTACAGAACAGACGCCACTGTAGCCTGCCTCTGGCCTACTACCAACAGGTCTGGATCGATTTATGACACACAGTGACGCTGCGCACCTGTAATACACAGAGCTGAGGTTCACGCGCTTATAAGTAATTCTGTTATTGCTCTGTAAGTTGATTTCAAAATAACATGACTTTGACAGGCTCAGCGCTGAACTGCCCAGGCTACAGCAGCGGAGAAGCGGAAGTGGTTCTGGATTAAGCACCCACCACATTTTTGCGCAGCACTTCACTCTTCACTGGCAAACTTCCTTTTTTTTTTTTTTTGAAATGCCCAATAAAAAATATGTTTCTCCAACACACTCATTCTAGCAAATAACAAAAAGGGCACGGTTTCACAAACATTTTGGTTTGATTAACATAACAGAAGTGATTTAAAAAAAAAAAAAGGGTGTCGTGATGAGAAACGCAAGATGTGTCCTGTGGCCCAACTCTAGGGAAACCGCTCACATTAGCCACCGAAACCATGGTATTATAGTCAGAGATAGACTTTAACACAATGAGGAGAGAGCAGCAACACAGAGGTTATGAAGGAGAGAGAGAGGAGATGTTATGAAGGGGGAGAGAGAGAGAGAGGACAGATGTTATGAAGGGGAGAGAGAGAGAAACAACAAGAGAATTATGAAGGGGAGAGAGAGAGAGAGAGAGAACCACAGAGGATTATGAAGGGGAGAGAGAGAGAGAGAACACAACAGAGATTATGAAGGAGGCAGAGGAGAGAGAGAACACAACAGAGATTATGAAGGAGCGAGAGAGAAGAGAGCAACACAGAGGTTTATGAAGGAGAGCGAGGAGAACGTTCTGAAGGGGGGGAAGACGAGAGTACAGGTTCTGAGGGGGGAGAGAGAGAGAAAGACAGGTTCTCTGAAGGGGGAGAGAGAGAGGTTCTGGAAGGGAGAGAGAGAGACATCACAGAGGTTCTGAAGTTGGGTGAGAGCGAGAGTAGAGACACACACACAGAGGTTTCTAGGGGGAGAGAGAGAGCACGGTTTGAAGGGGGAGGGGGGAGAGAGGCAGGTTTCTGAAGGGGGAGGGAGAGAGAGACGCGCATTCATATCTGGTGATCCGCTTCACGCACAGATATTCGGGGAAGCCAAAACAATTTACAATTTACACACAGATGTATTTACTATAGCCATACAAAACAACCAGACACTTAGTTTAGGCTACAGAGGTTCGAGACTCACTTTATACTCACTCTCCCACTTGCTAAACACACATCGACTGACTTACCCGGAAGCACTTACGGGTCGCCCGTTATTCCGTGGGGCTGGCGAAGAAAGTGTGAAACAGCACGGGGAGGTAAAATTCCAGGCGCTGAGGACAGAGGATGAGAAAGCCTGAGCGCTTCCTCGCGGAGGGAATTGGATGCGCGGCGCGCTCTCTGTGTCCGGAAGGGTTGGATTGACTGACACGCGCAGTGACATGACTGTTTCCATCCAAAGCGCCGCTCCCTGGATGCTTGTGGTCAGCTCTCAGCGGAATTTAAACAGAAAAAGTAGAAATCCGGGGCTTCTTAATTACGTCTTGCAACGGAAATCGTTACACATTTAAGAACCAAAACGGAAGGCAAATGGAACGAAATGGAGAAGGGACCTACATGAATTTGGTCAAATAGAAACGATCCTTTTCGTTTGCAAAACGTTTTCGTTGTGGTGAACGGTTTGCTTACAAAACGTTGCAACAGACGAACGTTTTGCAACAGAATGGGCGTAATGAATAAAGCCATGATTTTGACTTTGAATAACATAATTAATGTAGAAATTCGAATTGTTCCAAACGCAACATCAGGTTGATTTGACAAAACTTCGGTGCTGTAAGCTGTCGCACAGCACTGAGCCCAGGAATAGACATGTGCCAGTCAGCTGAACCCCTTCCTACCCAAGAGACGATATTACCAACACTCTGCATCTGGAGAGGTGCGAGTGCTACAGTGAATGAGGTTATAAGTTTGTGTTTGTGTGACTTTCGCCTACAGTTTATAACCACCATGTTGTCAACATAGCATCCGTTCTGTTCTTTACAGACTAGATCCACAATTCTCTGTTGGGAACTAAAAGTTCCATGAAACTCCGTAATTTGACGTTCCAGTAAGAGAAGACCCTTTATATCCACCTCGGAGCCCAGTCTTGGAACGGCAGAGGTCTTTCAGGTATGCCTGCAGAAAGATCTGAACTTCACCACCATGTTGTTGATTTTGATAACAAAATAATATTTAATTGTACATTACAAAAATACATGAACCATTCATTCAATTGTCTTATGTATGATCTGAAGCATTAAATGGTAACAGCCACTGTGAACAAAGTAGCTAGTACAATAATAGTTTAACACAGTGCAGTGATTGATTGACTGGATCAACCTAACTCTTATAATGTGTAGCATTATAACCAAAAACACAAAAAGGCAGCTTATTACACACAGAGCAGATAACATAACATTGACTTATGATCAATCTGAACTGTCGGATTCAGACATTCACTGTGTGTAGTCCATGTCGCGTGTGACGCAGGGCCGTAAGTCCATGTCATGTAGCGGTGTGACAGCGCCGTAGTCATGTCTGTAATGTAGCGTGTGACGCCCGTAGTCATGTCATGTAGCGTGTGAAGCCCGTAGTCCATGTCATGTAATGTAGCGTGTGACAGCCGTAGTCATGTCATGTAGCGTGTGACAGACCTGTAGTCCGTGTCATGTCCCATGTAATTGTAGCGTGTGACAGGCCGTAGTCTGTCATGTAGCGTTGTGACAGCCCGTAGTCATGGTATTGTATGTGCGTGTGACAGCCCGTAAGTCATGTAGCTGTGGAGCAGCCCGTAGTCTGTGATGTAGCGTGTGACAGCCCGTTAGATTATCAGTCATGTAAGCGTGTGACAGAGCCCGTAGTGTGTATAGTAGAGCAGCCTGTAGTCATGTCATGTAGCGTGTGACAGCCCGTAGTGTGTATAGTAGAGGCAGCCTGTAGTCATGTCATGTAGCGTGTGACAGCCCGTAGTGTGTATAGTAGAGCAGCCTGTAGTCATGTCATGTAGCGTGTGACGCCCGTAGTGTGTATAGTAGAGCAGCCTGTAGTCTGTTTCAGTGTAGCGTGTGACAGCCCGTAGTGTTGTTATAGTAGAGCAGCCTGTAGTACCATTGTCATGTAGCGTGGTGACAGCCCGTGTGTGTATAGTAGAGCAGCCTGTAGTCATGTCATGTAGCGCTGTGAACCCGCGTAGTGTGTATAGTAGAGCAGCCTGTAGTCATGTCATGTAGCGTGTGACAGCCCGTAGTGTGTATAGTAGAGCAGCCTGTAGTCATGTCATGTAGCGTGTGACAGCCGTAGTGGTGTAGTAGGCAGCCTGTAGTC
>NC_036870.1:20388122-20391037 GCF_002910315.2 Salvelinus sp. IW2-2015
ATGTCATGTAGCGTGTGACAGCCCGTAGTGTGTATAGTAGAGCAGCCTGTAGTCATGTCATGTAGCGTGTGACAGCCCGTAGTGTGTATAGTAGAGCAGCCTGTAGTCGAGCCTCCATCAGCAGCAGGTTGACATGGACCTGGAGAAAGAGAAACAGGAAGACACAGGGTCAGTCAGTAACACACCTGACACAGGTGACACACAAGAAAGGTAGATAGAGACGGACAGAGTTTTTAGCTATGGTTTTGAGTGTGTGTGTGTGGTGCGTACCTTCTCAGAGTGTCTGAAGAGTCTCCAGTAGGCAGAGTAGATCCTATCTGTAGTCTGTTCTGGATGACACGCTACCGTTTTCACAAACATCTTGAGGCCTCGCTCCAACAACACATTCACCTCTCCGTAGTCGTAGTCATCGTACCTACACACACACACAAAACATCAGTATAATAAACAAACCCAGTTATGAACATACAGGTGTGTGTGTGAGAGAGACAGACCGTATTCCGTAGAGGCAGTGTATGTAGTTCCAGAGAGCCTTGCGGAGTGTGTGTGTGTCCACATCCTTGTGCATCGCCATCCTGTTGTAGGTTAGACCACACACAACCTGACAGAAGAGAGAACATCACTCCATCAGTATCAACCTGACAGAAGAGAGTTTCTCTCTTCTGTCAGGTTGATACTGATGGTGACGTTCTCTCTTCTGTCAGGTTGATACTGATGGCGTGATGTTCCTCTCTTCTGTCAGGTTGATACTGGTGAGTGAGTCTTTTTCTGTCAGGTTGATACTGATGGAGTGATGTTCTCCTGTCAGGTTGATACTGATGGAGGATGTTCTCTCTTCTGTCAGGTTGATACTGATGGAGCGATGTTCTCTCTTTCTGTCAGGTTGATACTGATGGAGCGATGTTCTCTCTTTCTGTCAGGTTGATACTGATGGAGCGATGTTTCTCTCTTCTGTCAGGTTGATACTGATGGGTGACGTTCTCTCTTCTGTCAGGTTGATACTGATGGAGGTGATGTTCTCTTTCTGTCAGGTTGATACATGATGGAGTGACGTCTTGTCCTCTGTCAGGTTGATACTGATGGAGTGATGTTCTCCTGTCAGGTTGATACTGATGGAGCGATGTTCTCTCTTCTGTCAGGTTGATACTGATGGAGCGATGTTCTCTTCTGTCAGGTTGATACTGATGGAGTGATGTTTCTCTTCTGTCAGGTTGATACTGATGGAGTGACGTCTTGCTTCTGTCAGGTTGATACTGATGGAGTGATGTTCTCCTGTCAGGTTGATACTGATGGAGTGATGTTCTCTCTTCTGTCAGGTTGATACTGATGGAGCGATGTTCTCTCTTCTGTCAGGTTGATACGGATGGAGTGATGTTCTCTCTTTCTGCCAGGTTGATACTGAAGGAGTGATGTTCTCTCTTCTGTCAGGTTGATACTGATGGAGTGATGTCTCTCTTCTGTCAGGTTGATACTGATGGAGCGATGTTCTCTCTTCTGTCAGGTTGATACGGATGGAGTGACGTTTCTCTCTCTGTCAGGTTGATACTGATGGAGTGATGTCCTCTTTTCGTCAGGTTGATACTGATGGAGTGACGTTCTCTCTTCTGTCAGGTTGATACTGATGGAGTGACGTTCTTCTCTTCTGTCAGGTTGATACTGATGGAGTGACGTCTCTCTTCTGTCAGGTTGATCACTGATGGAGTGACGTTCTCTCTTCTGTCAGGTTGATACTGATGGAGTGACGTTCTCTCTTCTGTCAGGTTGATACTGATGGAGTGACGTTTCTCTTCTGTCAGGTTGATACTGATGGAGTGACGTTCTCTCTTCTGTCAGGTGATACTGATGGAGTGACGTTCTCTCTTCTGTCAGGTTGATACTGATGGAGTGACGTTTCTCTCTTCTGTCAGGTTGATACTGATGGAGTGACGTTCTCTCTTCTGTCAGGTTGATACTGATGGAGTGACGTTTCTCTCTTCTGTCAGGTTGATACTGATGGAGTGATGTTCTCTCTTCTGTCAGGTTGATACTGATGGAGTGATGTCCTCTTTCTGTCAGGTTGATACTGATGGAGTGATGTCTCTTTCTTCTGTCAGGTTGATACTGATGGAGTGATGTTCTCTTTTCTGTCAGGTTGATACTGATGGAGTGATGTCTCTCTTCTGTCAGGTTGATACTGATGGAGTGATGTCCTCTTCTGTCAGGTTGATACTGATGGAGTGATGTCTTTTTCTGTCAGGTTGATACTGATGGAGTGATGTTCTCTCTTCTGTCAGGTTGATACTGATGGAGTGATGTCCTCTCTTCTGTCAGGTTGATACTGATGGCGTGACGTTCTCTCTTCTGTCAGGTTGATACTGATGGAGTGACGTTTCTCTCTTCTGTCAGGTTGATACTGATGGAGTGATGTTTCTCTTCTGTCAGGTTGATACTGATGGAGTGATGTCCTTCTTCTGTCAGGTTGATACTGATGGAGTGATCGTCTTGTCTTCTGTCAGGTTGATACTGATGGAGTGATGTTCTCTCTTCTGTCAGGTGATACTGATGGAGTGATGTCCTCTCTTCTGTCAGGTTGATACTGATGGGTGACGTTCTCTCTTCTGTCAGGTTGATACTGATGGAGTGACGTTTTCTCTCTTCTGTCAGGTTGATACTGATGGAGTGATGTTCTCTCTTTGTCAGGTTGATACTGATGGAGTGATGTTCTCTCTTCTGTCAGGTTGATACTGATGGAGTGATGTTCTCTCTTCTGTCAGGTTGATACTGATGGAGTGATGTCTCTTCTTCTGTCAGGTTGATACTGATGGAGTGATTCCTCTTCTTCTGTCAGGTTGATACTGATGGAGTGATGTCTCTCTTCTGTCAGGTTGATACTGATGGAGTGATGTCCTCTCTTTCTGTCAGGTTGATACTGATGG
>NC_036870.1:20392557-20412913 GCF_002910315.2 Salvelinus sp. IW2-2015
CTCTCTTCTGTCAGGTTGATAACTGATGACGTGATGTTCTCTCTTCTGTCAGGTTGATACTGATGGAGTATGTCTCTCTCTTCTGTCAGGTTGATACTGATGGAGTTGATTTCTCTCTCTGTCAGTTGATACTGGATGGAGTGATGTTCTCTCTTCTGTCAGTGATACTGATGGAGTGATGTCCTCTCTTCTGTTCAGGTTGATACTGATGGAGTGATGTTCTCTCTTCTGTCAGGTTGATACTGATGGCGTGACGTTCTCTCTTCTGTCAGGTTGATACTGATGGAGTGAGTTTCTCTCTTCTGTCAGGTTGATACTGATGGAGTGATGTTCTCTCTTCTGTCAGGTTGATACTGATGGAGTGATGTTCTCTCTCTGTCAGGTTGATACTGATGGAGGATGTTCTCTCTCTCTGTCAGGTTGATACTGATGGAGTGATTTCTCTCTTCTGTCAGGTTGATACTGATGGAGACGATGTCTCTTCTGTCAGGTTGATACTGATCGGAGAAGATGAGTCCTTCTTCTGTCAGGTTGATACTGATGGAGTGACGTTCTCTCTTCGTTCAGGTTGATACTGATGGAGTGAGTTCTCTCTTCTGTCAGGTTGATACTGATGAGTGATCGTTCTCTCTTCTGTCAGGTTGATACTGATGGAGTGATGTTCTCTCTTCTGTCAGGTGTGATACTGATGGAGTGACGTCTTCTCTTCTGTCAGGTTGATACTGATGAGTGACTCCTCTCTCTGTCAGGTTGATACTGATGGAGTGACTTCTCCTCTTCTGTCAGGTTGATACTGATGAGTGACGTCCGTCTTCTGTCAGGTTGATACTGATGGAGTGACGTTCTCTCTTCTGTCAATTGATACTGATGGAATGACTGTTCTCTCTTCTGTCAGGTTGATACTGATGATGACGTTCTCTCTTCTGTCAGGTTGATACTGATGGAGTGACGTTCTCTCTTTCTGTCAGGTTGATACTGATGGAGTGACGTTCTCTCTTCTGTCAGGTTGATACTGATGGAGTGACGTTCTCTCTTCTGTCAGGTTGATACTGATGGAGTGACGTTTTCTCTTCTGTCAGGTTTGATACTGTGAGTGACGTTCTCTCTTCTGTCAGGTTGATACTGATGGAGTGACGTTCTCTCTTCTGTCAGGTTGATACTGATGGAGTGACGTTCGTCTTCTGTCAGGTTGATACTGATGGAGTGATGTCTCTCTTCTGTCAGGTTGATACTGATGGAGTGACGTTCTCTCTTCTGTCAGGTTGATACTGATGGAGTGACGTTCTCTCTTCTGCAGGTTGATACTGATGGAGTGATTTCTCCTGTCAGGTGATACTGATGGAGTGACGTTACTCTCTTCTGTCAGGTTGATACTGAGGAATGGACGTTTTCTCTCTCTGTCAGGTTGATACTGATGGAGTGATGTCTCTCTCTTCTGTCAGGTGATACTGATGGAGTGATGTTCTCTTCTTTCTGGCTCTTCTCAGGTTGATACTGATGAGTGATGTTCCCTGTCAGGTTTGATACTGATGGAGTAGTTCTCTCTCTTCAGGTGATACTAGATGAGTGATGTCTCGCTCTTCTGTCAGGTTGATACTGATGGAGTGAGTCTCTCTCTGTCAGGTTGATACTGAAGAGTGATGTCTCTCTTCTGTCAAGTTGATACTGAGGAGTGATGTTCTCTTCTGTCAGGTTGATACTGATGGAGTGATGTTCTCTTCTGTCAGGTTATACTGATGGAGTGACGTTCTCTCTTCTGTCAGGTTGATACTGATGGGATGACGTTCCTCTTCTGTCAGGTTGATACTGATGGAGTGACGATTCGCTCTTCTGTCAGGTTGATACTGATGAGTGATGTTCTCTCTTCTGTCAGGTAACTGATGGAGTGATCGTTTTCTCTTCTGCAGGTTGATTACTGATGGTAATAGGATGTTTCTCCTGCAGGTTGATACTGATGGAGTGATGTTCTCTCTTCTGTCAGGTTGATACTGATGGAGTGAGTTTCTCTCTTCGTCAGTTGATACTGATGGAGTGATGTTCTCTCTTCTGTCAGGTTGATTACTGATGGAGTGACGTTCTCTCTTCTGTCAGGTTGATACTGATGGAGTGACTTTCTCTCTTCTGTCAGGTGATACTGATGGAGAGAGCTGAGTTCTCTCTGTCAGGTTTTACTGATGGAGGGTGCGTTCTCTCTTCTGTCAGGTTGATACTGATGGATGATTCCTGACTCTTCGTCTGTCAGGTTGATACTGATTGGAGTGATTCTCTCTTCTGTCAGGTTGTACTGAAGTGAGTGTGTCTCTCTTCTGTCAAGGTGATACGTGATGGAGTGATGTTCTTCTTCTCTGCAGTGTACGATGGATGATGGTGTCATTCTTGTCAGGTGAACTGGGAGTGATTGTCCTCTCTTCGTCAGGTTAGTACTGATGGAGTGATGTCTCTCTTCTGTCAGGTTGATACTAGAGGAGTGATGTCTCTCTTCTGTCAGGTTGATACTGATGGAGTGACGTCCTCTCTTCTGGCAGGTTGATACTGATGGAGTGACTCTCTCTTCTGTCAGGTTGATACTGATGGAGTGATGTTCTCTCTTCGTCAGGTTGATACTGATGGAGTGAGTTCTCTCTTCTGCAGGTTGATACTAGATGGAGTGATGTCTCTCTTCTGTCAGGTTGATACTGATGGAGTGAGTTCTCTCTTCTGTCAGGTTGATTACTGATGGAGTGATGTTCTCTCTTCGTCAGGTATACTGATGGAGATCGTTCTCTCTTCTGTCAGGTTGATACTGATGGGAGTGACTGTACTTCTCTCTTCTGTCAGGTTAGACTTGATGGAGTGATGTTCATCTCTTCTGTCAGGTTGATACTGATGGAGTGATGTCCTCTCTTCTGTCAGTTGATACTGATGGAGTGACGTTCTCTCTTCTGTCAGGTTGATACTGATGGAGTGATTGTCCTCTCTTCCTGTCAGGTTGATACTGATGGAGTGATGTCTTCGCCTGTCAGGTTGATACTGATGGAAGTGACGTTCTCTCTTCTGTCAAGGTTGATACTGATGGAGTGATTGTCTCTCTCTCTGTCAGGTTGATACTGATGGAGTGATTCTCTCTCTCTGTCAGGTGATACTGATGAGTGACGTCTCTCTTCTTGTCAGGTTGATACTGATGGAGTGAGTTCTCTCTTCTGTCAGGTTGATACTGATGAGTGATGTCCTCTCTTCTGTCAGGTTGATACTGATGAGGATATTAACGTCACTCCATCAGTATCAACCTGACAGAAGAGAGAACGTCACGCCATCAGTATCAACCTGACAGAAGAGAGAACGTCACGCCATCAGTATCAACCTGACAGAAGAGAGAAACGTCACTCCATCAGTATAAACCAGATGTGTATGTTGGTTAATATGTTCGAGGTGAAGGGTTAACACGTTAAAGGGTGCTTGTTGTAGTACCTGGAACTTCTCCTCCAGTAATTGGCCCATGTCTGGTAACAGTCTGTTCACTAGGGAGAATCCATGGTCTTCCCATGAGTAGTCCTATACACACACACACTTATTATAAATTGTACATGCATCTTATATGCACACCAACAACCATAGCTTTCCCATGAGAAGTCCTATAATCAGACATGCAAACATTATACACACACACACCTGTGCTCTCATGGTAGGAGGTGACTGTTCTCCTCGGATGGAGAAGTCTTCATAGATGAACTCTGGATCCTCCACCAACCTCAACACCAAGTCAGAGGGGGCTCCCCGTACCACTGCTACACACACACACACACGTGAGAAAGAATGCCATGGAAAACAGCCACAGAGCGAGACAGCGTGTGTGTAAATGTGCAGTGGAGGTGTGTGTGTACCAGTAGGTATGCTCTCGCTCCTCTCCCTCTCAAAGCGAGTGATCATCTCTTCCTGACTACACTCCTCCTCCTGCTGTTGTAACTCCACCATCCTCTTCATCAATACCTCCACCTCCGTGACTCCATCCTGACAGAGAGGGAGAAGGAGAGAGAGAAAATGAGTGACTGATTCACATGTTGTCACTTATCCAGCGATCTAGACTGCATCTCAAATCTCACCTCTGGCTTGCCGTCCTCGGGGGCGGGACTGTGAGGGCTTTGTGGCATGTTATTGGATGGTGATGGCGGGCAGAAGGCGTGGTCTCCTTCGTGGTCGGGCTCAGGGTGTAGGCCACACCCCCAAACGAAGGAGGACAGCGAATGAGAGTGAGTCATCAGAACAACTGCGTGGATCAGCTCAGCCAATGACCAACGAGCGTCCGCCCCGGGACACACCAACTCCTGCAGGAGAGGGGGTGGATGACCATTACTGTATACCTCTCTCTCTGTGTGTGTGTGTGTGTGTGTGTGTGTGTGTGTGTGTGTGTCTGTCTGTCTCTCACCTGTATGTGCTGTTGTGTGATGAGCCAGGGTCTGTGTGCCAGCAACTTGTTGAGTGTGTGTAGGCAGCGTATTTTGGGGTGTGTGTGTTGTAGCCCCTCCAGCCAGCTCTCCTCCCCCCCCGCCTCCAGGAACCCTGCACTATGCTGTTGGACAAGGTAGGAACACTGGTGACGAGCTGCGGCCTGGGGAGAGAGGGAGAAAAGAGAATAGAGAGGGAAAGTAGAGAGAGACAGTGTGTTTGAGGGGGATCAGCTTGAGTAAGGTAATTACATAAGTCATTATTTGAGATGTAAGGTGATTTGTTGATCAGTGATTCTGTGAGGTTATGGTTCAGTTTAGGCAGTACAGGCTCTCACCATGACAACGATGTAGTGCCTCCAGGGGCGGGGCAGCGGGCCATCCAGCTCCAGCAAAGCATGCTGGGTACGCAGGAAGCAGCTGAGGTAGGTGGGGTGAAGGGCCATCACCATGGTGATGTGGTCAAAACGGCCCAATGAGAGGAAGGCTTCTATCAGAACTTCCTGAACTGGCCCCTCCTCCAAAATCTGAGAGGGAGTCAGAAGCACACACATGGACAGACTGATACTGTCTCACACTCACTGTAATAGTCATATGCTTATCCGTGCACACACACGTACCACTTGTGCAGGGATGAAGGCACTAGGACCGGAAGCTAAAGCCTGAGGAATCTCAACACCTTGCTCCTGAGAGAAAGAGAGAGAGAGAGAGAGAGAGAAACCATGAATAACAATATCGAATGACTTAACAATTCCGTCACCAACTCAAACATCCACATTTACAATAAAAACATCCCTCTACAGTCCAAAGGGATAGAGAAGTAGAAATACTGGTTCCATGCTTTGTGATCCACCAAATACACAACACCTTATTTCTAGCTCTTAATCTTAGACTGTCATTGTTCTATCTACAGTATGTTATAGCCATGCCAATGCCATGATGCAGGCTTAAGTAGACCCAAACACCTGTGCCAGAGCCATCTAGAACAGTGAAGTTACTATATCAGCTGCCAGTTACAACTGCCTCCCTGTTAGCCCAAATTAAAGTTACACTGTAACATGATACATGAGCAACAACTTTTATAATAGGAACCAAATTCATAATATACAACCATCCATATTCCCAAACACTCACCATCATCTGGAGTTAACAGGTTACCTCTGCGGTATATATACTATGTTAACAGCTAAAAACTACAGGACCCGGTAAATCGGTTTTCTTTCAGTAATGTAATGCGTGCCGTGGTGTTTCGATAAGAGCTAAACGGGGGCGTGCCATAGTCTTACATCATCCCGTGCTCGGCTGTCTGATGAAACAAACTGGCAACTGACAGAAGACAGCTGTGAATTTAACTGTCATTGACTGGGGTTATCATCGTTCATCATGACCTCATGTACCTTTAATTCATGGAGACTCCTCAATCTTGTCATTTGATGGGCAACATCATGGATCAATGACATATTGTGTAAATGATTATGCTCCTCTCTGGCAACTGCAAACCATGCTAGCTACCGGTTTCGCTGTCTCTGCAGCTCGAACCCTACCTGTGCAGTCCGCAGCAGTTCCGCTGCCCTCTCGCGGACCCCCTGTAAGGGGCAGGACCGGGAGACCCGCAGCAGCCGCAGGAGAGTGTGTTTATCGAGACGAGCAGAACCGGGTCGGTCCAGACCCAACCGGGACATGACGCTCTGGGTCAGTTCTTCCAGCGCCTCTGTCCTCTCCGCCTCGTCCCTGCTGCACAGCCGAGAAAAGTTATTCGGGTTCGGCCCCAGTTCGGGTTGATGATGTCGGCTTGTAGGTCTGGGAACTTCGGAGTTGGTGGTTCTTCCTCCATTACATTGGCAGAGCACGTCCGTCAGTGGTTCTAGCGCCATCTCTTCCATAGCAACCTGCACAGAACCCTCTCGTGCCTGGTCTTGTCCCTAACTCGCTAGCTAGCTAACGTTAGCGCTGGTTTCCGAATTCTGGTGTGCTAGCTAGTTAGCATTTAGGCTTTCACAACTCAGTCAAATTTCGTCAATTGACCGTAGTCGGCAGTAATCCCCACATATTTTGTTCTCAAATCGACAGATTTTTTCTCAAGTAATGACAACACATTTGATTTGAGGCTAGCTTGCTAATGTCTCGAGCACGGGGCACATYATTACTGAAGGCTAGCAAGTTGTTCATCCCTGTCAATTTGAGTCGGATCAAAACAGCGAAGGCGTCTGCAGCAATATACGTCCATTATATAAGGTTCTGGTATCGAATACGTGASAGATATTCGTCACTTGTCCGGGTAATCTTTCAGATGTGGAGACGTCTGCTGACTTTCATAATCTGTCCATTCGCGGCTATTAACTCTTCTACTTCTGCGTGACCACTGACGTCACAGATTTTTTTTAAATTGTTTATTCATTCTGAAGGCGTGTTCCCTCACTATATGGTATTAGGCATTAGGTACTGTCAATTTAGTTAACTATGTACGTTTGTATTCTTGATTTGTTGCCCATTGTTCCATCTATTTGGATACTTGCTGCTGTTGAAATTCTAATTATAGTGATAGACTGGCTTTCGGTGTAGAGTTTGGGGTCCATGAAAGTAGTGAGAGTGAGGACACAGCAAACTTTATTCTTAGTACCTCTACCTTTATATCCTCCCCCAGAGGGGTGTGTGTGTGTTCAGTACTCCCAGTAAACACTGTTCCTCACACTGTGTGTGTGTGTGTGTGTGTGTGTGTATTCAGTACTCCCAGTAAACACTGTTCCTCACACTGTGTGTGTGTGTGTATTCAGTACTCCCAGTAAACACTGTTCCTCACACTGTGTGTGTGTGTGTGTATTCAGTACTCCCAGTAAACACTGTTCCTCACACTGTGTGTGTGTGTGTGTATTCAGTACTCCCAGTAAACACTTTCTCACACTGTGTGTGTGTGTTCAAATTGGAAAAAAAGTTGGAAAATGGCACCGACAGAGGGCTGCCGTGCTTCTAGCTCTTAGGAAATGTTGCAGAATTTTGTTTTTTTATGTGTTATTTCTTACATTATTAGCTTTTTTTTGTTATTACATACAGCCGGGAAGAACTATTTGATATCAGAGCGGCGGTAACTATTCAGCACTACCAGCATTACGACCAGGAATACAACTTTCCCGAATCGGATCCATTGTTCGTCCCCCTATGGCAATTGAACTGATTCCAGAGGCCGATCCAAAACACCGCCGGCGGAGGAGAGGTACTCAGCATGGTCTTCTAAACTGACTTAGGAGGTACGCACACCACCCACCGCTTCCGAGTATATTACTCACTAATGTTCARTCTCTGGATAATAAAGTTGACGAGCTCAGGGAGAGGATTTCTTTCCARAGAGACAWYAGGGATTGTAACATACTCTGTTTCATGGAAACATGGCTCTCTCGTGATATACTGTCTGAGTCCGTCCAGCCAGTTGGGTTCTCAGTTCATCGCACAGACAGGAATAAATATCTCTCCGGGAAGAAGGGCGGGGGTGTATGTTTCATGATTAAAGATTCATGGTGTGATTGTGATAACATACAGGAACTCAAGTCCTTTTGTTCACCTGACCTAAAATACCTCACAATCAAATGCCGACCGTATTATCTCCCAGGAGAATTCTCTTTGGTTATAGTCACAGCCGTGTGTATCCTTCTTCTAGCCGATACTACGACGGCCCTCAAAGAACTTCACTGGACGATATGCAAACTGGAAACCACATATCTTGAGGCCGCATTTATTGTAGCTAGAGATTTTAACAAAGCAAATTTGAGAAAAAGGCTGCCTAAGTTCTATCAACACATTGACTGAAGTACTCACGCCACTAAAACACTCAACTATTCAACGCTGCTCTGACCAATCGGAATCCACGCTTCAAGATTGTTTTGATCACGCGGACTGGGATATGCTTCCTGTAGCCTCCGAGAATAATACTGATGAATACACTGATGCGGTGGCTGAGTTCATCAGGAAGTGTATAGGAGATGTTGTACCCACTGCGACTATTAAAAACTACCCTAACCAGAAACCATGGATAGATGGCAACATTCGCACAAAACTGAAAGCGCAAACCCTCGCATTTAACCATGGCAAGGTGACTGGGAAAATGGCTGAATACAAACAGTGTAGTTAGTCCCTCCGAAAGGCAACCAAACAGGCAAAATGTCAGTATAGAGACAAAGTGGCGTCGCAATTCAACGGCTCAGACACGAGACGTTTGTGGCAGGGTCTACAGAAAATCACGGACAACAAAGGGAAAACCAGCCACATAAAAGACACCAACGACTTGCTTCCGGACAAGCTAAATACCTTCTTCGCCCGCTTTGAGGATAACACAGTGCCACCAACGAGGCCCACTACCAAGGACTGTGGGCTCTCCTTCTCCGTGGCCGACGTAAGACATTTAAGCTCGTTAACCCTCGCATGGCTGCCGGCCGAGACGGCATCCCTAGCCGCGTCCTCAGAGCATGCGCAGACCAGCTGGCTGGAGTATTTACGGACATATTCAATCTCTCCCTATCCCAGTCTGCTGTCCCTACTTGCTTCAAGATGTCCACCATTGTTCCTGTACCCAAGAAAGCAAAGGTAACAGAACTAAATGACTATCGCCCAGTAGCACTCACCTCTGTCATCATGAAGTGCTTTGAGAGGCTAGTCAAGGATCATATCACCTCTACCTTACCTGACACCCTAGAACCACTTCAATTTGCTTATCGCCCCAATAGATCCACTGACGATGCAATCGCTTTGCATTGCACACTGCCCTATCCCACCTGGACAAGAGGAATACCTATGTAAGAATGCTGTTCATTGACTCTAGCTCAGCATTCAACACCATAGTAACCCCCAAGCTCATCATTCAGCTTGAGGCCCTGGGTCTGAACCCTACCTTGTGCAACTGGGTCCTGGACATCCTGACGGGCCGCCCCCAGGTGGTGAAGGTATTAAAAAACACCTCCACTTTGCTGACACTCAACACTGGGGCCCCACAAGGATGCGTCCTCAGCCCCCTCCTGTACTCCCTGTTCACCCATGACTGCGTGGCCACACATACCTCCAACTCAATAATCAAGTTTGCAGACGACACAACAGTAGTAGGCCTGATTACCAACGTTGACGAGACAGCCTACAGAGAGGAGGTGAGGGCCCTGGGAGTGTGGTGCCAGAAAAATAACCTCTCACCCAACGTCAACAAAACAAAGGAGCTGATCGTGGACTTCAGGAAACAGCAGAGGGAGCACCCCCCTATCCACAGACAGGACCGTAGTTGAGCAGGTGGAAAGCTTCAAGTTCCTCGGTGTACACATCACAGACAAACAGAAATGGCCCACCCACACAGAGTGTGGTGAAGAAGGCACAACAGCGCCTCTTCAACCTCAGGAGGCTGAAGAAATTTGGCTTGGCACCTAAAACCCTCACAAACTTTTACAGATGCAAAATTAAGAGAATCCTGTCAGGCTGCATCATCGCCTGGTAGGGCAACTGCACCGCCCGCAACCGCAGGGCTCTCCAGAGGGTGGTGCGGTCTACCCAACGCATCACCGGGGGCAAACTACCTGCCCTCCAGGACACCTACAACACCCGATGTCACAGGAAGGCCAAAAAGATAATCAAGGACAACAACCACCCGAGTTAAATAAACAGACTGTTAAATAAAGTTAAATAGCCATCACTAGCAGATTAGAGGCTGCTGCCCTATATACATAGACTTGGAATCACTGGCCACTTTAATAACGGAACACTAGTCACAACTTCTTAAGGCTAGGGGGCACTATTTTCACGTCCGGATGAAAAGTGTGCCCAAAGTAAACTGCCTGCTACTCAGGCCCAGAAGCTAGGATATGCATATTATTAGTAGATTTGGATAGAAAACACTCTGAAGTTTCTAAAACTGTTTGAATGATGTCTGAGTATAACAGAACTTATTTGGCAGGCGAAACCCTGAGGACAAACCATCCAGGAAAAATGATTTTGAGGTCACTCTCTTTCAATGGGTTTTCATTGGGAATCTAGAATTCAGTTGCAGTCAGTTCCTATCGCTTCCACTGGATGTCAACAGTCTTTAGAAATTGGTTGATGTTTTTCCTTTGAGAAATGAAGAAGTAGCCCTGTTCAGAACGAGGGTCGAGTGAAGTGTACTGTTTGATAGAAGCGCGTGACCTGAAAAGCACGCTCCTCTTTGTTTTCCTCCGGTATTGAACGCAATTTATTCCGTCTTAAATTGTATCGATTATTTACGTTTAAAAACACCTAAAGTTGGATTAGGAAAGTTGTTTTAAAAATGTTTGGATCAAGTTTACAGGTAACTAATTAGATAATGTGTAGTCATGTTGCGTGAGTTGGAACCGGTGTATTTTCTGAATCATACGCGCCAAATAAATGGACATTTTGGATATATAATGACAGAATTTATCGAACAAAAGGACCATTTATGATGTTTAATGGACATATTGGAGTGCCAACAGAAGAAGATCTTCAAAGGTAAGGGATGAATTATATGTTATTTCTGACTTTGTGTTGTGCCTGGCGGGTTGAATTATGATTTTCATGTGTATGTTTGATGGGGTGCTGTCCTCAGATAATAGCATGGTTTGCTTTCGCCGTAAAGCCTTTTTGAAATCTGACAATGGGGCTGGATTAACAAGAAGTTCATCTTTAAACCGGTGTATAACACTTGTATGATTTATGAATTATTATTATGAGTATTTCTGTTTTTGAATTTGGTGCGCTGCTATTTCACTGGGTGTTGTCAAATCAATCCCGTTAACGGGATTGGCGCGCGAAGGGATCACTAAGAGTTCAAGTTTACATATTTTGCATTACTCATCTCTTATGTACATACTGTATTCTATCCTATTCTACTGTATCTTATTCTATGCCGCTCTGACATTGCTCGCCCAAATATTTATATATTCTTAATTCCATTCCTTTACTTTAGATTTGTGTGTATTGTTGTGAAATTGTTAGCTATTACTGCACTGTTGGAGCTAGAAACATAAGCATTTCGCTACACCCCCAATAACATCTGCTAAACATGTGAATGTGACAAATAAAATTAGATTTTCAGTACTCCCAGTGAACACTGTTCCTCACACTGTGTAGCTCATGATCATGATGACGTCAGTTCTATCATACCTTCTCCACTTATATTAACAATGTATACTTCCTGAAATGTCTTTATTTAGGAAAATTAAAAAATTATCAACACATGTATCTTTAAGACCAATCTTATATTAAATTACCTTTATATATATATTCCATACAAAATAGATACCTTCGTATGGTGACAACAGGGGAAAGAAAGAGATGAGAGTGAGAGATGCAGGGAGAGACACATAACAACAAAATGATCGATGGAACTGATGTCCTGTTCCACTGGGAATGACGAGACACAAGTTGCTTTTGGGGAAGACTATACATTGCGCACACACAGGCCGCCTTAAAGATAGGACCCTTCAGTGTTACAAACACCGGTTCCCTATGAGGGAAGACTTTTATTAACGCACACACAGGCTGCCTATGGGGGGGAGACTTTCAGAGGCACAGACAGAAGATGAGTTACCATGGCGACCGGTGCTCCATCTCCAGGAAACCCAGTGATGGATGAGGTGAGGCAGAGAGAGAAGCGTGCTAAAGAGAAATGGGGCGGGGGTCAAAGCTCAGAGGTCATAAACTCCTCTTCAGACTCAACAGGAAGTAAAAACAGGGTGTGTGTTGTGGGGGGTGTTTGGGGTATGTGTGTGTATCCTCAGACAATCTTGTTCTCCAGTGCAGCGATCCTCTTCGACACGCCCTCCAGTGAAATCAGAGTCAAGGAAACCACAGCAAGACAGATGTAACACAGTAGTAACAACACTTTTACCACTCTCACACTCTTGTAAAGGATATGTTTTTTCGTTAGTGCCTGTAAGGCTTCTTCTACTTTTTTCTGGAACTTAACGACAGAGTCACATTCACATGGGTCCTCCTCTGTAAAGACAGACAGAATAAAGTCACATTCACATGGGTCCTCCTCTGTAAAGACAGACAGCATAAAGTCACATCAATGGGTCTAGCCTTCTGAAAGACAGACAGAATAGTACATTCACATGTTGGGGTCTCCTTGTAAAGACAGACAGCATAAAGTCACATTCACATGGGTCCTCCTCTGTAAAGACAGACAGCATAAAGTCACATTACACATGGGTCTCCTCTTGTAAAGAGCAGACAGCATAAAGTCACATTCACATGGGTCCTCCTCTGTAAAAAGACAGAGCAGCATAAAGTCAACTTCAATTCATGGGTCCTCACTGTAACAGACAACGAGAGCATAGTCACATAGGGTAATGGAAATGTACTTTTATGAGCAGGGAAGACATTCTGTGTGTGTGATTAATGAGAGAGAATGATTAAATATATGTGTAGTGCAGAGTTTTGAGTGTGTTGTGTATTTGTTTAATACCCCTCATTCCCCCTCGTCCCCCAGCCTGCAGTAATGCCGCACGGACGTGGTGTTCCTAATATCCATGGTTCTAAGAGTGTGCATCCAGAGAATCTTGCAGCTGGTCAAGAAGTGGATCAACAGATCGTGTCTCAGAGACCAAGGCTCACTTGGACTGTTCCAGTACTCCAGCTCTGTCAAACAGGTGTGTGTGTGAATGTGTGTTGGTGTGTGTGTATGTGTGTGTGTCAGACCTTGACAGATGTTGATCTGCAGCTTCTTAGCGATGGCTGTCATGCTTTGAAATCTGCAGTGTAGAAGTAGTGTTCTCCTGTTGGCTGTGATGCTATCTCCCTCAACTCATCCTCTACAGCATTACCCACGCCACAGCATACATCCTAAAACCTAGAGAGAGATAGAGGGGGGGAGGGGGAGAGTGAGGAGGGAGAGAGGAGGGGAGGGAGGGAGAGAGCGAGGGGGAGAGAGGGAGCGAGAGCGAGGGGGGAGAGGGAGAGAGCGAGGGGGAGAGAGCGAGAGGGTGAGAGGGAGAGAGAGGGTTGGGTGTTAGAAAGACCATGATTAGAGACAGATACAGAGGGGATCCACAGTAAAACGTCACAAAATAAACGTGACTGACCCTTGGAGATGACTACACATGCATCTAACCATCCGTTCACACACATTAAACACTCTTCCTTCTTCCCTCCCTCACCTTGCTCCTTCACACATCCGTTCACACACTTAAACACTCTTCCTTCTTCCCTCCCTCACCTTGCTCCTTCACACATCCGTTCACACACTTAAACACTCTTCCTTCTTCCCTCCCTCACCTTGCTCCTTCCACATCCGTTCACACACTTAACACTCTTCCTTCTTCCTCCCTCACCTTGCTCCTTCACACATCCGTTCACACACACACTTAAACACTCTTCCTTCTTCCCTCCTCACCTTGCTCCTTGGCCTTCTTGGCGGCGTCCTCGACTTGTAGTCCTGGCTGCGTCCATCGGTGAACACAATGCCGACCTTGGCGACCCCGGGGCCGTGCCCCACCAGCTGGTGCAAAGCTGCTGTCGTCAGGTAGCGCAGGGCCTGTCCTGTCATGGTCCCCTCTCCATGTAGGCCATCTTCTTCACCGCGTCCTTCAGGTCCTTCTGTTTGTTGTAACGTCCCAGAGGGAACTCCTGAGACGGGAGGAGGGGAGGACGAGGAGGGTGAGGAGGTTGTGAGTTATCACAGTTAGTCAAAAGTTTCTACAATAATAAATAAATAAAGTGAACCTCAAATTGTAATCTGTAATCTCATGTTATTAAACACACACACACACACACCTGTTTGACAGAGCTGGAGTACTGGACCAGTCCAACATGAGCCTTGGTCTCGGAGACGTCCAGTTTGTCTACGATCTGGTTGATCCACTTCTTGACCAGCTCAAAGTTCTCTGGACGCACACTCTTAGAACCATCGATCAGGAACACCACGTCTGTGGCGGCATTACTGCAGGCTGGGGGATGAAGGGGATGTTTACACATCACACTCAAATTCTACAATACTCATACATTCTATAATTTTCTCTCTCACACACACACACAGACTTACTCTCCTCTCTCTCACACACACACACACACACACACACACACACACACACACACACACACACACACACACACACACACACACACACACACACCACACACACACACACACACACACACACCACACACACACACACAACACACACACACACACTTCAACCGCTGCAGCTTTTGCCATCCTCCAGTAGACTGAAGCCCTCCTTGCAGGCACACTTGAATGACCCTGGTGCGCTGATGCATACCTGCTGACAGTCATGATCTCCAGTGGCACACAGGTCCGCCACTGTGTCTAGGCATGCACAGACACACATACACAGGAGGGAACACACACACACAGGTACGCACACACACACACACAGATACGCACACACACACACATGCAGGCACACGTAGAAGCACGCTCGCAGACACACACACACCACAGGGGTGGGGTGGTGGGGGTTAGGGGACAGAATAACACTATGTCAGTTTGAAAACTGGAGGAAAATCTACAGTTGATTTTAAGGATCCACTGAGATCTAATGATTTAAAAGGAATCCGGTAGGATCTACTGGAATCTGATGTTTGTTGTAGAAGACAGTGGATCTTTAAAGAGACAGGGGTGGGAGAGATTGGAGAGATTTATACCCGCTTTAGACCAAATAGCTTTATTGTCCCAATTGAAAATAAATGTGGAAATTGGGATTAGAAAAGGTAATTGGTAGTTTCCAAATTATGTCACTGTCAGGTATAGGCTCGTCCAATAGGAATCCATCCCTGTTTACATGCAGCTCCACCCCTGGGAGGGTCATCCAACATGATTGGCTATATACAAGCGCCATTCAAACAGCTAGCAAATGGGCCCACCCAAGGCTGGAGCTGATTGGACGTTTGATTTGATTAACACTAGTGGAACACTAATCAGAAGCTTCAGTCTCACCCCTCAGAGGAGGAGGAGTTACTGAAGAATGACACCTTACCCTAGCCACACCCACCAACTCCTTTGGTGAGGATGAAGAAAAGGACGATGATGGTGAAGACTCCTCTCCAATTCCCTCCCTCCCTCCGTCAAACACATCCCCCTCCCTCCCTCCCTTGTCAAACACATCCTCTCTCCTTCCCTCCCTTGTCAAACACATCCTCTCTCCTTGTCAAACACATCCTCTCTCCTTGTCAAACACATCCTCTCTCCTTGTCAAACACATCCTCTCTCCTTGTCTTGAATTATTAATTATGAGTTTTTCTGTTTTTGAATTTGGTTGCGCTGCTATTTTGCCGGGTGTTGTCAAAATCCAATCCCGTTAACGGGATTGGCGCGCGAAGGATCACTAATGAGTTCAAGTTTACATATTTTGCTCATTTACTCACCTCTTATGTACATACGTATTCTATCCTATCTCACTGTATGCGTTATTCTAATGCGCTCTGGACATTGCTCGGCCCCATATTATTATTCTTAATTCCAATATCTACTTTACTTTAGATTTGTGTGTATTGTTTTGTTGCCAAATGTTAGCTATTACTGCACTGTTTGGAGCTAGAGAAACATTAAGCATTGTTAGCTACCCCTCCAATAACATCTGCTAAACATGTGAACTTGTGACAAATAAAATTGAGGTTTTCAGTACTTCCCAGTGAACACTGTGTGTCCTCACAGCTGTGTACTCATGAATCATGATGACGTCAGTTTCTATCATACCTTCTCACACTTATCATATAACCAATGTTATACTTCCTGAAATGTCTTTACTTTAGAGAAAATTAAAAAAATTATTAAACACATGTATCTTTATAAGACCAATCTTTATATTTAAATTACCTTATATACTATATTCATCGAACAAATAATACCCTTCGTTATGGTGAAAACAGCGGCGAAAGAAAGAAGAATGAGAGTTGAAAGATGGCAGGGAGAGACACAGTAACAACAAAATGGATCGATGGAACTGATGTTCCTGTTCCACTGGGAAATACGAGGACACCAAGCTTGCTTTTGGAGGAAGGACTATACATTGCCGCACACACAGGCCGCCTTAAGATAAGGGAACCCTTCAGTGTTCACAAACCATCGCGGTTCTTCCCTATGAGGGAAGAACTTTTATTAACGCACACACAGGCCTGCCCTAGTGGTGGGGGAGACTTTCAGAGGCACAGACAGAAGTATCTGAAGTTACCATGGCGACCCGTGCTTCATCATTCCAGGAAACCCAGTGATTGGATGAGGTGAAGGCACGAACGAGAAGCCGTGCTAAAGAGAAATGGGGCGGGGTCAAAGCTTTCAGAGGTCATAAACTCCTCTTCAGAATCAACAGGAAGTAAAAACAGGGTGTGTTGTTGTGGGGGGTGTTTGGGTATGTGTGTGTATCCTCAGACAATCTTGTTCTCCAGTGCAGCGATCCTCTCTCGACACGCCCTCGCAGTGAAATCAGAGTCAAGGAAACCACAGCAAGACAGATGTAACACAGTAGTAACAACACTTTTACCACTCTCACACTCTTTGTCAAGGATATGGTTTTTTCGTTAGTGCCTGTAAGGCTTCTATCTACTTTTTTCTGTGGAACTTAACGACAAGAGTCACATTCACATGGGCTCCTCCTCTGTAAGGACAGGACAGAATAAAGTCACATTCACATGAGGTCTCTCCTCTGTAAAGACAGACAGCTAAAGTCACATTCACTTGGTCCTCCTCTGTAAAGAAGACAGAATAACAGTCACATTCACATGGGTCTCCTCTGGTAAAGACAGACAGACATAAAGTCACATTCCACATGTGGTCCCTCCTCTGTAAAGACAGACAGCATAAAGTCACAATTCCATGGGTCCTCCTCTTTAAAGACAGAACAGATAAAGTCACATTCACATGGGTCTCCTCTGTAAAGACCAGACAGGCATAAAGTCACATGTCACATGGGTCCACTGTACATGACAGACAGGCATAGTCAGCATCGAATGGAATGTACTTCCTATGAGCAGGAAGACATTTCTGTGTGTGTGATTAAATGAGAGAGAATGATTAAATATATGTGTAGTGGCAGAGTTTTTGAGTGTTGTGTTGTGTATTGTTTAATACCGCTCATTCCCCCTCGTCCCCCCAGCCTGCAGTAATGCCGCACGGACGTGGTGTTCCTAATCCATGGTTCTAGAGTGTGCATCCAGAGAATCTTGCAGCTGGTCAAGAAGTGGATCAACCAGATCGTGTCTCAGAGACAAGGCTCACGTTGGACTGTTCAGTACTCCAGCTCGTCAAACAAGTGTGTGTGTGTGAATGTGTGTTGGTGTGTGTGTATGTGTGGTGTCAGACCTTGACAGATGTTGATCTGCAGCTTCTTAGCGATGGCTGTCATGGCTTTGAAATCTGCAGTGTAGAAGTAGTGTTCTCCTGTTGGCTGTGATGCTATCCCTCAACATCCCTCTACAGCATTACCCACCCCAAGCATACATCCTAAAACCTAGAGAGAGATAGAGGGGGAGGGAGAGAGTGAGGAGGGAGAGAGCGAGGGGAGGGGGAGAGAGCGAGGGGAGAGAGGGAGCGAGAGGACAGAGGAGGGGGAGAGGGAAGCGAGGGGGAGAGAGCGAGAGGGTGAGAGGGAGAGAGAGGGTTGGGTGTTAGAAAGACCATGATTAGAGGACAGATACAGAGGGGATCCACAGTAAAACGTCACAAAATAAACGTGACTGACCTCTGGAGATGACTACACATGCATCTCTAGCACATCCGTTCACACACTTAAACAACTCTCCTTCTTCCCTCCCTCACCTTGCTCCTTCACACATCCGTTCAACACACTTAAACACTCTTCCTTCTTCCCTCCCTCACCTTGGCTCTTTCACACATCCGTTCAACACACTTAAACACTCTTCCTTCTTCCCTCCCTCACCTTGCTCCTTCACACATCCGTTCACACACTAAACAGCTCTTCCTTCTTCCTCCCTCACCTTGCTCCTTCACACATCCGTTCACACACACACTTAAACACTCTTCCTTCTTCCCCCTCACCTTGCTTCCTTGGCCTTCTTGGGCGTCTCCGATGTTAGTCCTGGCTGCGTCCATCGCGTGAACACAATGCCGACTTGGCGACCCCCGGGCCGTGCCCCACCAGCTGGTGCAAAGCTGCTGTCGGTCAGGTTAGCGCGAGGCCTGTCCTGTCATGGTCCCGCCCTCCATGTAGGCCATCTTCTTCACCGCGTCCTTCAGGTCCTTCTTTGTTGTTGTAACGTCCAGAGGGAACTCCTGAGACGGGAGGAGGGGAGACGAGGAGGGTGAGGAGGTTTGTGAGTTATCACAGTTAGTCAAAAGTTTCTCACAATAATAAATAAATAAAGTGAACCTCAAATTGTAATCTGTAATCTCATGTTATAAAACACACACACACACACCTGTTTGACAGAGCTGGAGTACTGGACCAGTCCACATGAGCCTATGGTTCGGAGACGTCCAGTTGTCTCGTTTGAGACGTCTCTAGCTTTGATCTGACGATCTGGTGATCCACTTCTTGACCAGCTCAAAGTTCTCTGGACGCACACTCTTGAGACCATCGATCAGGAACACACCGTCTTGTGTGCGGCATTACTGCAGGCTGGGGGATGAAGGGATGTTTACACATCACACTCAAATTCTACAAATACTTATACATTCTATATTTTCCTCTTCACCACACACACACACGACTTCAACTCCTCTCTTCTCACACACACACACACACACACACACACACACACACACACACACACACACACACACACACACACACCACACACACCACCACACCACACACACACACACACACACACACCACACACACACACACACACATCAACACACTCACCGCTGCAGCTTTTCGCCATCCTCCTCCAAGTAGACTGAAGCCCTCCTTGCAGCACAACTTGAATGACCCTGGTGCGCTGAATGCATACCTGCTGACAGTCATGATCTCCAGTGGCACACAGGTCCGCCATGTGTCTAGGCCATGCACAGACACACTAACACAGGAAGGGAACACACACACACAGGTACGCACACACAACACACACAGATACGCACACACACACACATTGCAGGCACACGTAGAAGCACGCTCGCAGACACACACACACCACACAGGGTGGTGGTGGGGGTTAGGGGACAGAAAATAACACTATGTCAGTTTGAAAAACTGGAGGAAAAATCTACAGTTGATTTTTTTAAGGATCCACTAGACTTACTATGATTTAAAAGGAACCGGTAGGACTTACTGGAATCTGATGTTTGTTGTAGAAGACAGTGGATCTTTAAAGAGACAGGTGTGGAGAGATTGGAGAGATTGTTTACCCGCTTTAGACCAAATAGCGCTTATTGTCCCAATTGAAAATAAATGTGGAAATTGGGATTAAGAAAAGGTAATTGTAGTTTCCAAATTATGTCACTTCAAGTTATAGGCTCGTCCAATAGGAATCCATCCCTGTTTACATGGCAGCTCCCACCCCTGGGAGGGTCATCCAAACCGATAAAGCATTGCTAATACCCAGGGCCGCCATTTTCAAAAGCTAGCAAATGGGCCCACCAACGGCTGGCAGCTGATTGGACGTTTTGATCTTGAATTACACACTAGCTGGAACACACTAATCAACCCAGAGCTTCTCATTCCCCCCTCACAGAGGAGCAGAGCTGTACTGAATGGTAAGACACCTTACCCCTAGCCACACACCACCAACTCCTTTGCGTGATGGACTGAAGAAAAGGTACGCTCATGATGGCTTGAAAAGACTCTCTCGAATATTCATTCCCTCCCTCCCCTACCCGTCAAACACCCATCTCCCTCCCTTGTCCCCCTCCCCCTCCCTCCCTCTGTCAAACAATCCTCTCTCTTCCTCGCCTGCAATACCACATCCTCCTTCCCTTTGTCAAAACACCATCCTCTCTCTCCTTGATTCAACACATCCTCCTCTTCCTTGTCAAACAACACCTCCCTCCTCCT
>NC_036870.1:20412938-20417351 GCF_002910315.2 Salvelinus sp. IW2-2015
TCCTTGTCAATAGGCCACACCTAGAACAGACCACTTATCAGTAACATTCAGACCATATTAGCAATGTTAGTCTTTTCTAGTAGGCCATCTTATGATTACCATCTCTTTCATTCCCTCTTTCTCCCCTCTGTTCTCTGTCTTCTCCTGTCCTTACCCTCTTTCCCCCTCTTCTCTGTCCTTCCTGTTCCTCCCTCTTTCTCCCCCTCTTCTCGTACTCTGTCCTTCCTCTTTCTCCTCCCTCTTTCTCTGTCCTTCCTGCCTCCTCTTTTCCCCCTTTCTCTGTCCTTCCGTCCTTCCCTCTTTCTCCCCTCTCTTCCTGTCCTTCCCTCTTTCTCCCCCTTCTCTCTGTCCTTCCTGTCCTTCCCTCTTTCTCCCCCTCTTCTCTGTCCGTCCTGCCTTCCCTCTTTCCTCCCATCCCTTCTCACCACAGAAAGCCTCCTGGAAACTTCTTGGTGAGTTTCTCCGATGACTGAGTAGCTCTCTACGTTAGTCCACGTGGTCGTCCAGCTGCTCGCTTGGCGTCTGCTCTCAGCGTATTCAGGTCTCCACACGCCCTTACCGCCAATGGCGTACGTAGCTCGATCCCGCCGTCCGCGGGGCACGGCGCACCCGCCACATCCTTTACGTTGTCCTGGGACGACCGATACTGTCCACGAGTGATGGCCACCCTGGAGGAGATAGATAGGCAACGATAGACATTAGTTGGATAGACTAGTTGATTAATAGGAACCAGGTTAGGTCATGCAGAACATAAAACAGCGCCGGTCGCTGAGACACAAAATGGCGATAAGGGTTGTGGAAAGGCCAAGGTGCGTGATTGAGGCTTGCCTGTGCAATGGACCAAAATAGAAAAGTCCCCCAAAATGTAAACCCGCACCCATCTGGGCACTACAGGCAGGCTTAACCAGAAAATGTAAGTATTTTAAGATTTCAGATAGGATTTGAACCTGGTCTGGTGTGCGTCTAACCTACCTTGCTGATGTCTGGGGACTTAGACCGCGTCGCAGCCCTCAGCCTCGCTGTAAAGCTACGTTAGAAGGGCAACTGTGATCAGCGAAGCCGGGTCGATTCCAGGTGCCAGTGAACAGGGGCTCGATCTTAGTCACAGCCTTTACCGACCGTGCCTTGGTTTATGGGTTCTTCAGAGGACAGCTGGAAGAGACAGAGGTTAGGTGTGGTGCATGTGTGTACTGCTGTGTGTGTGTGTGCTGTGTGTGTGTGTGTGTGTGTTGTGTGTTGTGTGTGTGTGTGTGTGTGTGTGTGTGTTGTGTCTTGTGTGTGCTCGTGTTGTGTGTGTGGTGTGTCGTTGTAGAGTACATCGCCTAAAATGATTATCCTTGAACTTATTGGGGACAAACATGGCGTGACATGAGACTCAGGAGAGTAGGAAGCGGCATCAGACAGAACGTGTGCGACATCATGAATGTAAGCTTACAGTTATTGTGGCAGTCCATTCAAATTCTATATTCTCACCACTCAGAACGCACACCACAGCCTCATCTTGACGCGGCTGGCTATAGTTGGCTCATTCCACCCGCACTCCGGTGTGGCGTCAGGTCCCAACATCCAGTCCCTCGATGACCTTGGCCAGGAACACCTTCACCTGCTCGCAACTCTGACACGGACGCACACTCCCTACTGCCTCCTACCGCATGAACACCAGAGTCGTCCTGTCTAGGCGCAGTGTTACACAGACCTGCCTGCGTGGGGCGGGGAGATTATTATTAGTGCACAATGATTACTATATTCAATTCACTGTTCAGAAAATCTTCAATCGAGCCTCGGTCAATTCTGTCTTTCATATTCTCTCTCGCAAATTCAATTGAAGAGAGGAGGCATCTTTGTATGAGGGAGGCGGGGTGAGGAGAGACGGAGACATAGTGGCGAGTGAAACAGGGTCCAGGGTCGAGGGGGGAGTGGAAGAGTGGGGAAGCGGGGAG
The DNA here is from genome assembly GCF_002910315.2 of Salvelinus sp. IW2-2015. Lineage (NCBI taxonomy): Eukaryota > Metazoa > Chordata > Actinopteri > Salmoniformes > Salmonidae > Salvelinus > Salvelinus sp. IW2-2015. The sequence goes on from NC_036870.1 coordinate 20,414,879, forward strand.
TGAGAACCAGGTTATGGCGATGCAAGAAGTGAGGAGAAAGGTAAGAGGGAGGAGCAAATAATAGGCCAGGAGCAAAGAGAAGACCGGAGCCGGAGAGAGTGGGATCATTATGGGAGGGAGGTAAGGGAATGGATGGTATGAAAGGAGACAAGCTACGAGGCAGCAACAAGAAAGAGAATGAGACGGTCAATGAGCCTAGATGTATTAACTCACCCGGAAACCAGATCAAACTCGGAACAGGACTGCGAACAGACGCCGAACCAGACTGAGAGGGAAGATAGTAGGTATCTGGTTAGAGTCTGATAGATACAATGATATGATTGAAGATTGATCGAGAGAGAGAATGCATACGTTTTCCAACAAAACAGCTCCAGTCTACGTCACCTCAACCAAAGCTAAAACCACACAATATACAGCAACGCTAAGAGAAGAAAAAATAGAGAGAGAAGTCACAGTGAGCATAGAGAACGAGGAGAAGAGAGCATAGAGAGCAGAGCGAATAGGAGAACGAGGAAGAGAAAGGCAGTAAAGAAGAGAGAGAAAAGGCAAGTAGATGAGAGAGGGGAGTAGAGACACAGCGAGAAGAGAGGCAGTAGAGAAGAGAGACGCCAGTAGAAAATCGACGAGGGAGAGGAGAAAGGCAGTAGAGAGCGACGGCAGTAGAGAACCGGAGGAGAGAGAGAGGCCAATAGAAACGAGGGGAGGGAGAGAGAGGCAGTAGAAACGAGGGAGAGAGAGAGGCAATAGTAGAACGAGGAGAGAGAGAGGCAGTAGAGAACGAGGGAGAGAAAAGGCAGTAGAGACGCGAGGGCATTAGAGGAACGAGGGAGAGAGCGAGGCAGAAGAACGAGGAGAACGAGAAAGGCAGTAGAGAGAGAAGCAGTAAGTTGATCAGCTGTATAGTAGATAGAGTGTAGCATGTATGTAGATAGTGTAGTAGAGAGTGTTAGCGTATGTAGTAGAGATGTATAGCAGTACGTTAGGTAGATTGTAGCATGTAAATGTAGCATAGAAGCTGTAGCTGATATGTAGCTAGAGTGTCAGGTGTATGTAGTAGATGTAGCTGTATGTAGTACAGAATGTAGCTGTACGTAGTAGATGGCTAAGACGTATGTAGTAGAGTTAGCATTAATGTAGAGAGTGATAACTGATGTAGTAGATTGTAGCTGTAATTAGTAGAGTGTAACCTGTACTGTAGTAGATGTAGGTGTATTGTAGTAGGAGAGTAGCATGTACCGTAGACATTGTAGCCGTGTATGTAGTAGTGTAATAGCATGTATGTAAGTAATTGAGCGTATGTAGCGTAGAGTGTAGTGATATGCTAGTGAGTGTAGCTGTCGTAGTACAGTGTACGCATGTTCCTCTCTCCTTGTCAAACACATCCTCTCTCCTTGTCAATAGGCCACACTAGAACAGACCACTTATCAGTAACATATCAGACCATATTGCAATGTTAGTCTTTTCTAGTATGGCCATCTTATGATTACCATCTCTTTCATTCCCTCTTTCTCCCCCTCTTCTCTGTTCTTCCTGTCCTTCCCTCTTTCTCCCCCTCTTCTCTGTCCTTCCTGTCCTTCCCTCTTTCTCCCCCTCTTCTCTGTACTTCCTGTCCTTCCCTCTTTCTCCCCCTCTTCTCTGTCCTTCCTGTCCTTCCCTCTTTCTCCCCCTCTTCTCTGTCCTTCCTGTCCTTCCCTCTTTCTCCCTCCCTCTCTCACCACAGAAAGCCTCCTGGAACTTCTTGGTGAGTTTCTCGATGACTGAGTAGCTCTCTACGTAGTCCACGTGGTCGTCCAGCTGCTCGCTGGCGATCTGCTTCAGCGTATTCAGGTCTACACGCCCTACGCCAATGGCGTATAGCTCGATACCCGCGTCCCGGGCACGCGCCGCCACATCCTTTACGTTGTCCTGGGGACGACCGTCTGTCACGATGATGGCCACCTGGAGGAGATATGGCAACGATATGACATTAGTTGGATAGACTAGTTGATTAATAGGAACCAGGTTAGGTCATGCAGACATAAAACAGCAGCCGGTCGCTGAGACACAAAATGGCGATAAGGGTTGTTGAAAGGCCAAGGTGCTTGATTGAGCTTGCCTGTTGCAATGGACCAAATAGAAAAGTCCCCAAAATGTAAACCCCACCCATCTGGCACTACAGGCAGGCTAAAGAAAATGTAAGTATTTTAAAGATTTCAGATAGGATTTGAACCCTGGTCTGGTGTGCGTCTAACCTACCTTGCTGATGTCTGGGGACTTGACGCGGGCGCCCTCAGCCTCGCTGAAAGCTACGTTAAGGGCGAACTGGATAGCAAGGCCGGTCATGGTGCCAGTGGACAGGGGCTCGATCTTAGTCACAGCCTTTACCAGACCTGCCTTGGTTTTATGGGTCTTCAGAGACAGCTGGAGAGAGACAAGAGTTAGGTGTGTGTGTGTGTGTGTGTGTGTGTGTGTGTGTGTGTGTGTGTGTGTGTGT
>NC_036870.1:20417376-20427039 GCF_002910315.2 Salvelinus sp. IW2-2015
ATCGCCTCTCTGCTACTTGGCCGATCTCTTCTCGGTCTCCTCGTTCTGCGTATTGCTCCGTCTCGTCTCGTCCCGTCGTCTCAATAGCTGGTCCCTTCTGCGTCTCTCCCGTCGATTCTCTTATTGCGCTGGCTCTCATCTCCCTGCGTTCTCCTTAACTGGCCAATCGCTTTCGCTCTTAGCTCTGTCGATGTCTCTCTCCCGGTCGTTGTTCTCTCGCCGGGTCGTCTGATCTCTAAGCTGAACCGTTCGTCTCGTCTCACGTTCGTTGTCTCTACTGGCCGCTCTTCTACATACTAGGGCCGGGTGGTTTTCTACATCTCGTCTCGTTGATACTGCCTCATCTCTCGTGCCCTCGTTCTCTACTGAGCTCTCTCGGTCTACTGGCTCTCTTCGTCTCGCCGGCGGCTTGCGTATGGACTGCAGTGTGACTGCCTCTCTCTCGTATTTAATTGGTTATCTCTCTAGCCGTGTGCTGTTATTGTGTGGTTTGAATAGCGTTGGTTGAGGGTAGACAGTAGACTGGAGCTGTTTTGTTTGGGAAAACGTATGCATTCTCTCTGTTGCGATCAATCTTGCAAATGGCATTCATTGTATCTATAGAAGCTACTACAGATACCATACTAATACTTCCCCTCTCAGTCTTGGTTCGGCGTCTGTTTTCGCAAGTCCTGTTCGAGTGTTGATCTGGTTTTCCGGGTGATTAAATAATCAGCTCATTGACCGTCGTCATTCTCTATCTTGTTGCTGTGCCATGCGTAGGCTTAGTCTCCCTGTTCAGATAACCATCCATTACCGCGTTACCTCCCTCGCCATAATGAGATCCCACTCTTCCTCCGGGCTCGGTCCTTCTCTTTGCTCCTGGCCCTATTATTTGCTTCCTTCCCTCTTACCGTTTCTCCTCGACTTCCTTGATCCCAATAGGACCTGGTTCTCACTCCCCGACTTCCCCCACTGCTTTCCACGCAGCCCGCCTCGATCCCTGGACGCCGGCTGTTTACTCGCCACATATGTCTCCGTCTCTTTGTCCCGACCCCGACGGGCTCCGCCTCATAAACAGATGCCCTCCTCTGCGTCAATTGAATTGCGAGAGAGAATAATGAAAGAGCAGAATTGAGCCGAGGCTTGCCGATTGAAGATTTTCTGAACAGTGAAGTTGAATATAGTAAATCATTGTCACTAATAATAATCTCGCCGCGCCCCCACGCAGGCAGGTCTGTGTACCTGCGGCCTAGACAGGGAGACTCTTGGTGTTACATGCGGTAGGAGCAGCAGTAGGGAGATGTGCGTCCGGGTCAGAGTTGCGAGCAGGTGAAAGGTGTGTCTGGCCAAAGGTCATCGAGGGACTTAGTGATGTGTGGACCTGAACGCCACAGCCAGGAGTGGCGTGGTCGGAAGTGAGCTCAACATATAGCCGAGCCGCGTGCAAGAATGAGGCTGTGGTGTGCGTTCTGAGTGGTGAGAATAATAGAATTTGAAGTGGACTGCCACAATAGAACTGTAGCTGAGCATTCACTGATTGTCCCGCACGACGTTCTGATATGATGCCGCCCTTTCCTACTCTCCTGAGTGATCGTTCATGTCACAGCGCATGTTTGTCCCCAATAAGTTCCAGAGGATAATAGTTATTGTAAGGGATGTACTTACAAACGACACAACCACACACAGCACACACGCAGCACACACACAGCACACAACACACAGGTGTGTGTGTGTGTGTGAGTACATCCTAAATAGATTATCTTGGAACTTTTGGGGACAACATGGCTGTGATGTAGTACTCAGGAGAGTCAGAAGGGGGCATCATACAGAACGTGTGGACATCAGTGAATGTAAGTACAGTTATGGAGTCCATTCAAATTCTATATCTCACCACTCAAACACACACACCTCATTCTTGACGCGGCTGGCATAGTTGACCACTCCGACCCGTGTGGCGTCAGGTCCAACATCCAGTCCCTCGATGACCTTGGCCAGGAACACCTTCACCTGCTCGAACTCTGACGGACGCACACTCCTACTGCTGTCCACGATGAACACCAGGTCTGTAGGGCGAGTGTTACACAGACCTGCCGCTGGGGGGGGGAGATTATTATTAGTGACAATGATTACTATTATTCAAATTCATGTTCAGAAAATCTTCAATGGCTGGTCAATTCTGCTGTTCATATTCTCTTCGAATTCAATTGAGAGAGGAGGGATTTGTAGAGGTGGGGGAGAGGAAGAGAGGGAGAAGTGGGAGGAAACAGTGGGGAGGGGGAGTGAAAGAGTGGGGAGGGGGAGTGAGAACCAGGTATGGGGATGCAAGGAGTGAGGAGAAAGGTAAGAGGGAGGAGCAAATAAAGGGAGGAGCAAAGAGAGAGAGCGAGAGAGTGGGATATTAGGGAGGGAGGAAGGGATGGATGGTATGAAAGGGAGACAAGATAGAGGGAGCAAAAAGAGAGAATGAGAGGTCAATGAGTCTGGATGTATTAATCACCCGGAACCAGACGGAACCAGACGGAACCAGACGGAACCAGACTGAGAGGAAGTATTAGATGGTTTAGAGTTATAGATACAATGATGATGAAGATGATGAGAGAGAGAAGATACGTTTTCCAAAAACAGCTCAGTCTACTGTCACCTCAACAAAGTAAAATACACACAATACAGCAAGCTAGAGAGATAAATAGAGAGAGAGAGTCACAGTGAGTCATAGAGAACGAGGGAGAGAGAGAGGCAGTAGAGAGAGAGGCAGTAGAGAACGAGGGAGAGAGAGAGGCAGTAAAGAGAGAGAGAGAAAGGGTGTGTCCAGACCTGAACAGATGTTGATCTGCAGCTTCTTAGCGATGGCTGTCAATGCTTGAGAATCAGCAGTGTAGAAGTCAGTTCTCCTTTGGCTTGATGCTATCGCCCTCAACTCACCTCTACAGCATTACCCACGCCCCAGCATACATCCTAAAAACCGAGAGAGATAGAGGGGGGGAGGGAGAGAGTGAGGAGGGAGAGGACGAGGGGGAGGGGGGAGGAGAGCGGAGGGGGAGAGAGGAGCGAGAGCGAGGTGCGGGATAGGGAGAGAGCGAGGGGGGAGAAGCGAGAGGTGAAGGGAGAGAGAGGGTGGGTGTTAGGAAAGACCAATGCATTAGACACAGATACCAGGGAGGGATCCTACAGTAAAACGTCACAAAATTAACGTGACTACCCTTGAGATGACTACACATTGCATTGCACACATCAGTTCACACACTTAAACCACTCTTCCTTCTTTCCCTCCCTCACCATTGCTCCTTCACACATCGTTCACACACTTAAACACTCGTCCTTCTTCCCTCCCTCACCTTGCTCCTTCACCACAATCCGTTCACACCACTTAAACACTCTTCCTTCTTTCCCTCCCTTCACCTGGTGCTCCTTCACACATCTTCCACATCTTATAACTCTTCCTTTGTCCCTATCCCTCACCTTGCTCCTTCACTCACATCCGTTATTCAGCACACACCTCAAACACTCTTCCTTCATTCCCTCCTCACCTTGCTCCTGGCCTTCTTGGCGGCGTTCTCCTGAGATAGTTCCTGCTGGCCGTCCCTCGGTGAAGCAATGCCGACCTTGGCGACCCCGGCCGTTGGCCCCACCATGCTGGGTGCAAAGCTGCTGTCGGTCGAGGTAGCGAGGGCCTGTTCCTGTCATTGTCCCCCTCTTACCATGTAGGCCATCTTCTTCACCGCGTCCTTCAGTCCTTCTTGTTTGTTGTAACGTCCGCAGAGGAACTCCTAGACCGGAAGGGGAGGACGAGAGGGTGAGAGGTGTGTGAAGTGATACACAGTTATCAAAAGTTTTACAATACATAAATAAATTAATAAGTTAACCTCTATTTGTAATCCTTGTTTAATCGTCATTTATTAAAACACACACACCACACACCTGTTGACCCAGAGCTGGAAGTTTACTGCCAGTCCTTAACTCATAGCCTTGGTCTTTTTTTTTTCGTGTGGTAGTGTTGGGGGGTTTCTTCGAACGTTCGCAGTTTGTCTACGATCTGGTTGATCCACTTCTTGACCAGCTCAAAGCTTTCTCTGGACGCACACTTCTTAGAACCATCGCATCAGGAACCACTCCACGTCTGTGCGCCGCATTACTGCAGCTGGGGGGATTGAAGGCGATTTGTACAACATCACACTCAAAATTCTACAAATCATACATTCTAAATTTTCTCTCTCAACACACACACAGACTACTCTCTCTTCTCCATCATTTCACACACCACATCACACACACACACAACACACACACACACACACCACACACACACACACACAGCACACACCAGCACACCAAACACACACAACACACACACACACACACACTAAACACATACACACTCACCGCTGCGACTTTTGCATCTCAGTAGACTGAAGCCCTCTTGCCAGGCACAACTTTTGATTGACCCTTTTTTAGGTTGCTCTTGATGCTGTTCTGCACGTTTGACTCGGTTATATTTTTTCTTATTTATTTTGACGTTTTCATAGGTTAGTGTTCTTTGTGTTCTTTTCTATCCTTAGTAGTTTTAGTTAATTTGATTTCGTATGTATTTTGTGTATTGACTTTTTTGTCACAAACCTGCTGACAGTCAATCTCATGGCACACAGGATCCGCCACTGTGTCTAGCATGCTCACAGTACAACATACACAGGAGAACCACACACACCACATACGACACCCCGTACACCACACAAACGCACACAACACACATATGCAGGGCACAGCGTAAACACGCTCGCAGACACACACACACCACAGGGGGGTCGGTGAGGGTTGGGGTACAGAATAACACTATGTCAGTTTTGAAATACTGGAGGGAAATATCTCAGTTGATTTTAACGGATCCCTAACTAATGCCATCTCTAAAAGGATTCCGGTAGGATCTACTGGATCTGATGTTTGTTGTAGAAGACTCGCCTCGCGATCTTTAATAAAGAGACAGGGGTGGAGAGATTGGAGAGTATTTTTTACCCGCTTAGACCAAGATGCGTTTATTAGTCCCCATCTGAAATCAAATATGTGAAATTCCCGGGATTAGAAAAGGAAATTGGTAGTTGCCAGATTATGCACTGTCGGTATGGCTCGTCCCATAGGGAATCCATCCCTGTTTACATGCAGTCCACCCCTGAGGGTCATCCAACAGATTGTGTGATTACAAGCGCCATTCAAACAGCTAGCAAATGGAGTCCCACCAAGGGCTGCGAGCTGATTGACGACTTTGATTTGATCTAACACTAGTGAACACTCATCAGAAAGCCTTCAGTCTCACCCTCAGAGGAGGAGGAGTTACTGAGAATGACACCTTACCCTGGCCCACACCCACCAACTCCTTTGCGTGAGGATGAAAGAAAAGGACGAATGATGGTGAAGACTCCTTTCATCCTTTGTAACATCATCCTCCTCCCCCTGATAACTTTCCTTAACACCTCCCTCGACACATCACTCTCTCGCTTGTCAAAACACTCTCCCTCCCTTGTCCAACTCTCTCCTTTCAAACACATCTCTCTTCCTTGTCAACACACATCCTCTCTCCTGTTCAAACACATCCTCTCTCCTTGTCAACACACTCTTCTTAGTTCCCATCCTTCTTGTCATATAGGCACACTAGAACAGACCACTTATCAGTAACATATCAGACCAATTTGCAATGTTAGTCTTTTCTAGTATGGCCATCTTATGATTCCATTCTCTTCATTCCCTCTTTCTCCCTCTTCCTTTTCCGTCCTTCCCGCTCTTCCCTCTCTCTTTCCTTCCTGTCCTTCCTCTTTCTCCCCCGTCTGTTCTGTCACTTCCTGTCCTTCCCTCTTCTCCCCTCTCTTCTGTACGCTTCCTGTCCTCCCTTTCTCCCCTCCTTTCTCTGTCCTCCTGGATCCCTCTTCCTCTCCCTGCTCTTCTTCTGTCCTCCCTCTCTCCCTTTCTCTGATCCTTCCCTCTTTCATCCCCTTTCTCTTGTCCTTGTCTTCCCTCTTTCTCCCCTCTTCTCGTGTCCTTCCTGTCCTTCCGCTTTCTCCCTCCCTCTCTCACACAGAAGCCTCCTTGCAACTTCGGTGAGTTTCTCGGATGACGTGGAGTAAGCTCTTCTACGTAGTCCACGTGGTCGTCCAGCTGTCTGGCTGCGTCTGCTTTCAGCGGTATTTTCCCAGGTCTACACGCACCTACGCCACTGGCGTATAGCTCGATACCGCTTCCGGGCACGCGCCCCACATCTTTCGTTGTCCTGGGGCGACCGTCTGTTCACGATGATGTGCCACCTGGAGGAGATATGGACGATATGACATTAGTTGGATAGACTAGTTGATTTAATAGGACCAGGTTAGTCATGAGACATACCAACACAGCCGCGTCGCTGAGACAAAATGGCGAAGGTGTTGTTTGAAGCCAAGGTGCTATGTATTGGCTTCCTTTGGATGGCCAATATAGAAAGTCCCGCAATCCCAGCCAGTCTGGCACTACAGGCAGGCTAAAGAAAATGTAAGTATTTTAAAGATTTCAGATAGATTTTGACCCTGGTCTGGTGTGCTATAACCTACTTGCTGATCTCTGGGCTGCCCGCGGCGCCCTCAGCTCCGCTGAAAGCTTCGTTATACGGGCGAACGGATAGCAGTAGCCGGTCATCGGCTGCCGTCGCAAGGGGCTCGATCTTAGTCACAGGCCTTTACCAGACCTGCACTTGGTTATGGGTGTCTTCGAGGACAAGCGGAGAGAGGCAGTTAGGTGTGTGCTGTGCTGATTTTGCTGCTTGTGTGTGGTGTTGTGTGGTGTGTGTGTTGTGTGTGTGTGTGTGTGTGTGTGTGTGTGTGTGTGGGTGTGGACTTGTGTCTGTGTGTGTTGTGTGTGTTTGTGTTGGTACATCTAAATAGATTGATCGTTGGAACTTTTGGGGACAAACATTGGCTCGTGAACATGTAGATTACATCATGGAGAGTCAGCAGATGGGGCATCATCAGAACGTGTGGACATCAGTGAATGTAAGTCGTTATGGAGTCCATTCAAATTCTTATATTCACCACTCATAACACACACACCCTCATTCTTGGACGCGGCTGGCATAGTTGACCACTCCGACCCTCTCTCGGCGTCATGTCCAAATTCCAGTTCCTCGATGACCTTGGCCAGGAACACTTCACCTGCTCGGAACTCTGACGGATCGCACACTCCTACCTGGCTGTTTGTCCACGATGAAACCAGTCTGTAGGGCCAGTGTTACACAGACCTGCCCTGGGGGGGGACGATTATTATTAGTGACAATCGATTTACTATTATTCATAATTCATGTTCAGAAAATCTTTCAATGGCTGGTCAATTCTGTTCTGTTCATATTCTCTTCTAATGCTCAATAGAGAGTGAGATTTGTAGAGGTGGGGGAGAGAAAGGTGGAGAAGTGGGGAGGAAACAGGGGAGGGGAGAAAGGGGATGGGGGATTGTGAGAACCAGGATATGGGGATCAAGCGAGTGATGGAAAGGTAAGAGTGGAGGAGGCAAATAAAGGCGAGGATCAAAGAGAGAGACGCAGAGATGGAATTAGGAGAGTGAAGGATGGATGCTGTATGAGCAGGAGTAACAAGATAGAGTAGCAAAAAGAGAGTAATCGAAGGTTCCAAAGTCTGATGTATATCACCGGAACCAGACGGAACCAGAGCGAACCAGACGGAACGCAGACTGAAGGAAGTATTAGATGGTTAGAATATAGATACAATGTTGATGATGAAGATGATGAGAGAGAAGAATACGTTGTCCTCAAAAACAGCTCAGTCTAACTTCACCATCAACAAAGACAAAATACAACACAATACAGCAACTAGAAATAATAGGAAGAGATGTCACAATGATCACTAGAGAACGAGGGAGAGAGCAGGCAGTGAGAGAGTCATAGGACAGTGGGAGGAGAACGAGGAGGAGAGAAGCCAGTAAAGAGAGAGGAGAGAGAACGAGAGAGATAGAGAGCAGTGGAGAGATAGAGGGTATGAAAGAGGGTAGGAGATGAAAGAGCATAAACGTAGAGAGAACTAGAGGCAAGAAACGATGGAGAGAGAGAGGCCAATAGAAAACGAGGAGAGAGGAGAGGCAGTATAGAACGAGAGAGAGAGAGCAATAGAGAAGAGGGAGAAGAGAGGCATAGAGAACGAGGGAGAGAAAGGCAGTAGTAAGACGAGGCAGTTACTTAAGAACGAGGGAGAGAGCGAGGCATAGAAACAGGGGAAAGGCTGTAGAGAGAAAGCATGGGTGTGGTGAATAGGTGTGTGTGGGGAGAGGTATGTTGTATGGCTTGTGCGTGGTAGTCGGCACACGGTGGGTAGAGTGTAGCTTCATGTAGTAAGTGTAGCTGTAGTAGTAGAGTAGAGTGTATTTTAGTAGTAGCAGTAGTTAGCGATTACAGTAGTCATATTAGATGTACTGATTGTAAGATGTAGCTGTATGTAGTAGAGTGTAGTGTATGTAAGTAAGAGTGTAGCTGTAATGTAGTACAGTAGTTGGTACTAGTGATGTAGCTATGAGTAGGTAGTCGTAGTTGTAGAGTGTATGTATTAGTAGTGTAGCCTGTATGTAGTAGAGTGTAACTGTATTAGAGATGTAGATTATGTAGTAGTAAGTGTATCTGTTATTTAGTAGAGTTAGTGTATGTAGATGTAGCATGACGTAGTATGTAGTGTATGTAGTAGATGTAGCTTATGTAGTAGATGTAGCTGTATGTAGTAAGTGTAGCCTGTACGTAGTAGAGTGTAGCTTATTAAATTACAGTGTAGCGTAGTAGTACAGTGTAGCTGTACGGTAGTAGAGTGTGCTGTAACCTAGTATTGTAGCTAGAGTTTGCTAGTTGTGAGTAGAGTGTAGCTGTATGTAGTTAGAGTGTTAGTAGCAGTGTAGCTGTATGTAGATTAGTAGTAGACCTGTAGCGTGTAGTAGTGTACTGTAGTAGTGGTCAGTAAGGAGTGATTGAAGTGTAGTAAGTATGTAGTATAGATGAGCGTGGGGGGTGTTGTGGTAGTGTACGTAGGAGATCGTACTTGTAAGTGTAGTTAGTAGACTGTTGTAGCTACGTGAGTAGGTAGTTAACATAGATTGACGGTAGTAGTAGTAGTGTAGTAGTAGATTGTAGCCTGTATTAGTAAGTGTGCTGTATGTCAGTGTACTGATAGTGTGTAGCTGTACGTAGTCAAGGTCTGTATGCTAGTGATGTAGTGAGTAGCTGTAGTGTAGAGTGTAGCTGTATTAGTAGATTGTTAGTTTGTACTGTAGTAGGTGTATGCTGTATTGTAGTAGAGTGTAGCTGTATGTAGTAGTGTGTCAGCTGTCGTAGTAGAGTGTAGCTGTATGTAGTAGAGTGTAAGTAGAGTTCTGTATGTAGTAATGTTGTAGCTGAGTAGTGTATGTAGTAGATTGTAGCTGTATGTAGTAGATTGATAGCTTTACTAGTAGATTGTAGCTGTAGTTAAGTGTAGTAGAGTGTAGCTGTATAGTAGTTAGAATGTAGCAATATGTGGTAGGGTAGTCTGTATGCTAGTGATTGTGCTGTATGTAGTTAGAGTGATATTTTATGTAGTAGAGTGTGCTGGATGTTATGTGTTAGTAGTGTTAGTTCTGTTATTGTTAGTAGTGTTATGCTAGCTTGTAGGTAGTAGATCTGTAGCTGTATTGTAGTAGTGT
>NC_036870.1:20428741-20432166 GCF_002910315.2 Salvelinus sp. IW2-2015
GTGTAGCTGTATGTAGTAGAGTGTAGCAGTACGTAGTAGATTGTAGCTGTATGTAGTAGATTGTAGCTGTATGTGATTGTTCATACTCTAAGTTTATGCAACATCACTGATCTCCCTTCTCCCCCTTCACCTCCATCGCTCCCTCGCTCACTGCAGAAGTTTATACAGTACCCCCTCTAACATCCAACACACACACATACACAACCACACACACTTGAACACCTAAATTAACAATTCATTACAATACTTATACCAACACCAAACTTTCAAGCACACTGACACTTCCCACTAGCAACAAACTCTTAATAAACTATTCTAACACAAAAACAAATACTTTGAAACTATAACATCCATTCAATGTTCCCTGACTGACTCAATTGGAGTCAGTATCCAGCCACATACAGCTAGAACTCTATTCACCTCTATGCCCTAAAGAGCTTGGACCCAGCACCAGCTTGGACCCAGCACCAGCTTGGACCACCAACAATCATTGAGACAGATTTCTCTGTGTGATTCTATTTTTTATGTAAACTTTATTTAACTAGGCAAGTCAGTTAAGAACAAATTCTTATTTACAATGACAGCCTACTCCGGCCAAACCCGGACGACGCTGGGCCAATTGTGCGCCGCCCTATGAGACTTCCAATTACAGCCGGATGTGATGCAGCCTGGATTCGAACCAGGGACTACAGTGACGCCTCTTGCACTGAGATGCAGTGCCTTAGACCAGCAGCCATATAATCTCTCTCTAGAACCCACTCTGGCTGTTCCACTCTACACAGCAGACACCGCCAGGAGGAGGAAAGACCGAAAGATGGAGAGATATAGGGGTTAGGAATAATGGGTTAGGGGTTAGGAAAGGGTACGATGGTTGTTTAAGGGGCTCTGAGGTTAAGTGACTGCACCATTTGGGGTCAGGGGCAAACTGGGGTTAGGAATAATGGGTTAGGGGTTAGGGTTGGGCTAAGAGTCCAAGTCAGTGGATCATGATTCTTGACCCATTGTGGAGGCAATATGGGTTATAACTAATGGTAAGAGGTTTTAAGGGATACAATTAATGTTTAGGTTTAGATTATGGGTCAGGGTTAGAGGTCAGGAGGTTCTTACCCATGGCGGCGGCGGTGCGGAGGTCCACGGACACGGGAGCGGTGGCATGCGCTCCCATGAGGCCGAGCAGCAACAGGAACAATGGCGGAGAGGGTATCATGATGACTGAAAGATCCAACTGGAACAGGACCCAAAAAGTACCGAAAAGGGACCAAAAACGACCTTAGCACCAGAGAAGAGGGAGAGCAGTCCTAGAGCGGTGGCCCAGGAGAGAGTGACTAGGCGAGGGGAGAGAAGAGGGGATAGTGACTAGGCGAGGGGAGAGAGGAGGAGATAGTGACTGGGCAAGGGAGGAGGAGATTGACTAGGCGAGAGGCAAGAGGAGGAGATAGTGACTGGGCAAGGGAGGAGAGGAGGAGAAGAGGAGAGAGTGACTGGGCGAGGGAGGAGTGGAGGAGAGGAGGAGAGGGGGAGAGCGAGGCGGGACGGACACACAGTCTCCCAGTCACAGCTACTGGTTATCAATGCAACGGCTTCAAACTCAAACCACAGACAGCCACCCTCTGTACCACTGCCACGACTGTGTGTGTGTGTGTGTGTGTGTGTGTGTGTGTGTGTGTGTGTGTGTGTGTTCTGCCCCCCCCCCCCCCCCCACATACACTTTGAGAGACTGAAAACCTGCACATTAACAAGCTATTCATTCTCAAATACAGTCAGGCTGTGGTGTGCGTGCCACACGTCTAACAGATTCTTCTAACACGTTATTGAAGTATGTTTTACAGCAGCTTTTCTAAGGTGGTCCTTACTAGTCATGTCTGGTTACCTGTGTGTCAATGGACGCCTGCCTGAATGTCCTGTTCCCAGAGTGGCCATTCATTGTACAATGACCTCCGATAAGGTTATCTTGGCTTGGTCTGTCGAGTTTGGTCTGTTGAGTTGGGTTGCGTCGAGTTTCTTGAGTTTATTTGGGTCGAGTTTAGACTATAAAAATACAATCTTATCTTATCAAGACCTTTCCCTTGTATTAAGACAAAGTTAGATGTTCTTGTTTTGAGTTGATTACCACAAGAACAATCTGATTGGATCAAGATGATCTGTAGAATCATCAGTGTGGTTAGCAGGCAGGTGCTGTAATCGTATATGGTTAGTACAGCTACCTCACGTGTTGGTGTTTCCTCTACCTGCTGTTACAATAAGTGTGTGTGTGTGTGGTGTGTAAGGAGAGAGAGATGGAGGGTGTGTGTCGTGTGTGTTGTGTGAGAGAGAGGAGGGAGATTGAGAGTGTGTGTGTGGTGGAGAGAGAGTAAGAGAGAGGAGAGAGATGGTGTGGTGTGTGTGTGTGTGTGTGGTGTGTGTGTGTGTGTGTGTGTGTGTGTGTGTGTGTGTGGTGTGTGTGGTGTGTGGTGTGTGTGTGTGTGTTGTGTGTGTGTGTGTGTGTGTGTGTGTGGTGGTGTGTGAGTGTAAGAGAGAGATATGGAGGGTGTGTGTCTGTATGTGTGTAAGAGAGAGAGAGGGAGATGGAGAGAGAGAGAGAGAGAGAGAGAATGGAGGGTGTGTGTCTGTGTGTGAGAGAGAGGAAGAGAGAGAGAGAGAGGAGATATGGGTGTGTGTGGTGTGTGTGAGAGAGAGAGAGAGAGAGAGAGAGAGAGAGAGAGAGAGAGATGGAGAGAGGAGAGAGGGAGATGGAGGGTGTGGTGCCGAAGAGGGAGTCAGTGTAGAGAGAGAGAGAGAGAGAGAAGAGAGGAGAATGGAGGGGTGTGGTGTATATGTGTGAGAGGAGAGAGGGAGAGAGGGTGTGTGTCTGTTGTGAGGGAGAGAGAGAGAGATGAGAGAGCAGAGGAGAGAGAGATGGAGGGTGTGTGTGTGTGTGAGAGAAGAGAGAGAAGAATGGGGGTGTGTGGGTGTGTGTGAGAGAGAGAGAGAGAGAGAGAGAGAGGGAGATGGAGGGTTTGTGTGTGTGTTGAGAGAGAGAGAGAGAGAGAAGAGAGAGAGAGAAGAGAGAGAAGAGAGAGAGAGGAGAGAGAGGGGAGAGAGAAGGAGAGAGAGAGAGAGGAGAGGAGAGGGATGGAGGTGTGTGTCTGTGTGTGTGTGTGAGAGAGAGAGAGAGGAGAGTGGAGGGTGTGTGTCTGTGTGTGTGTTGAGAGAGAGAGAGAGAGAGGGAGATGAGGTGTGTGTGTTTTCTCCATGTGAGAAGGATACAGGCAGAACTATCCATCAGAGGTGGCATCCAGGAATAACACCCCATCTGATCATTCATCTCTCACCCTGGAGATACACAGACACACATACACTCATGTGTAGACATACACACAAACACACCGACTGTTGACTTAGCAGCGGTGTTCAGTAGGAAATCTGTCTGGATAGGTAGTAACACA
>NC_036870.1:20436706-20441945 GCF_002910315.2 Salvelinus sp. IW2-2015
AGAGAGGAGAGAGAGACGAGGGAGATGGAGGGTGTGTGTTGTGTGTGTGAGAGAGAGAGAGAGAGAGAGAGAGAGAGAGAGAGAGAGAGAGAAGAGAGAGAGAGAGAGAGAGAGAAGGAGAGAGAGAGAGAGAGAGAAGAGAGAGAGAGAGAGGAGAGATTGGAGGTGTGGGTCTGTGTGTGTGTTGAGAGAGAGAGAGAGGGAGATGGAGGGTGTGTGTCTGTGTGTGTGTTGAGAGAGAGAGAGAGAAAGGGAGAGGAGGGTGTGGTGTGTTCTCTCCTTCAGTGAAAGCGATACCAGGCTAACTATTCCTAGAGTGGGCATCCAGGAATACACACTCCCATCTGATCATTCATCTCTCACCCTGGAGATACACAGACACAACACTCATGTGTAGACATACACACCAAACACACCGACTGTTGACTTAGCAGCGTGTTCAGTAGGAAATCTGTCTGGATAGTAGTACACAGCCTCAACTCACATTCCCCTTTTCCCCCAATCAGGGCTTGTTCGTGGTGGTGTGGTGTGTAAGAGAGTGTGTGTGTGGGCAGGGGGGTGGGTGGTGTGTGGCACATTGGAATGCGAGGTTGGGCGGGTATGTCAGAGAGAAAGAGTCTCTGTTCTGTGTATTGTTGTTTGTGTGTGTTTTCAGATGGAGGATGTTTGCTGTTTGGCTGCAGGGGCACACTGCCTACCTGGGAGAGGAGAGGATGGCACAGCATGATGCAGTACAGGAAGTACTTTGACATCCTTCCCTCACAGCTATCTCAGTACAGGAAGTACTTTGACATCCTTCTCTCAAGCATGACTGCAGTACAGGAAGACTTTGACATCCTTCCTCTACAGCATGATGCAGTACAGGGAGTACTTTGACATCCTTCCTTCTCACAGCATGATGCAGTACAGGAAGTACTTTACATCCTTCCTCTCACAGCATGATGCAGTACAGGAAGTAATATTATCTTGGTAATCCTTCCTCTCACAGCATGATGCAGTACAGGAAGTACTTTGACATCCTTCTCTCACAGCATGATGCAGTACAGGAAGTACTGACATCCTTCCTCTCACAGCAGATGCAGTACAGAAGTACTTTGACATCTTCTCTCACAGCATGATGCAGTACAGCGAAGTACTTTGACATCCTTCCTCTCACAGCATGATGCGTACAGGAGTACTTTGACATCCTTCCTCTCACAGCATGATGCAGTACAGGAAGTACTTTGACATCCTTCCTCTCACAGCATGATGGCGTACAGGGAGTACTTTGACATCCTTCCTCTCTGCATGATGCAGTACAGGGAGTACTTTGACTCCTTCTCTCTCTGTTTTCCTCGTTCAGTGTGTTCTCTAATCGAAAGCTGAGGTCGGCAGTACTGCTAGTTGTCTTTCCCCCCAATAGTTAATTGATTGATTAATGTCATTGATTGGTTAGGTCCACTCAACCAGGTCTGAATCATTCCCTGATTAGAGGGAAGAATGGCAACCAGCAGTACTTCTTACTCAAGGATTTGTGGAATGGTGATGATCCTGACGAAGACCTGCCTTAATGTCGGAAAGGATGGAAGGATGCATGTCTAAAGTATTGAAACAAGCAAAGGAGAAAACCTTTGGGAAATGGAACGCTCCGCAGCCTGAATGTAAGCTACATTCATTAGTAAGTGATTACACCACGCTTGCCCATGCACACACACACAGAACACACACCCTCCATATCTCTCTCTTACACACACACACACACACACACACACACCACTACACACACACATACCACACCACACACACCACACACACACACACACACCACACACACACACACACACACACACCACACACCATGCACAGTCTAGCAGGAACACTGTATGCTGTTAAGGCAGCTCTTCAACATCCTGCAGTAAAGGTGTGTTTGCTATACGAGGAACATGAGGAGAAAAAGAGGAATTCATGTTGCGTTTTATTTGAGCTTTGGCCAAATCCAACTTAACTGTTGCACAGCCAAGCAGCAAACACACACACACACACACACACACACACACAACACACACACACACACACACACCATATCTTACCACACAACACACACACACACACACACACCACACACACCACACACACACACACACACACACACACACACACACACACACACACACACACTCGATAGCTGCCTTACACCACACAACACACACACACACACCACACACACACACCACACACACACACACTCAGTCAGTCTACCATATCAAGGTGTATTTGTTTTTCCCTGACCACCATTTTACAGTGTAGGTCCTCCCAAGCAGGTATTTCCCCCCTCCACCACCCACACACACATCAACCACACACACACACACACACACACACACCCTGTGTGGGTTTGGAAAGACTGCATGGATTTCTTGTTAGACCACAAACATAAATATTGAAACAAGTTCCCTTTTTACCATCTCAGAATAGTGAATAAATACTGACACAGCGGGAACGGACCGAGGCATCCCATCCCCCCAACCCATCACACCAATTCTGGGTGCCACTGGCGGACTTTGCTATGTTTAATCCGTTTCAATTTAAAACAGGCCCACAGGCCACGAGGTTCCCCGCGGACAATAGACAGATTTAGTTTTTCTCCCACTGTGTGGTGCATTCAACGGTGGAATGGGGGGTTGTAAAGCTGTGTGGTTAATCCATGTTGCATAATTACTTTTTGATGCAGTGTCACTAGCCTATAATATGTGATTGAATGAAGACCAGTTGGTGGACAAAACGCTTAAACCACCCCGATTGGTCAGGCAACTGTTGGGAGGGGCGGGGGGAGAAAATTCATTCCAAATGACAAATAAAATGCCAAGGAAAAGTCCAAATGTGCAGTCAGCCAAAAGTGAGTTTTGTATGCCAGGAAAACAGTATTGTTAGCCTGATTGTTGAGATGAGAATAGGCCTGTTGTATTCATTTTCAACACATGGAAAGTGCCACAATGGACTCATCAGCTATTGGTTATGTGAGCAAAGCAACCTGATGGCCAGTTATAACTTGCCAACAAGTGTTTTATTAAACACTTTAGGCCCATATATATGTAAATTGCGCAGCAGGTAAGTTTGTCAACAAAGAATGTTGATATATACTGTACTGTTGCCTAAACAGACACTGACTTGCCTGATTGATAAGATTGTCCATATAGCCTATGTCAGCACCAAAACAAGCTCATTGCTTTCTAGATATAGGCTATAGGCTTAATGGCCAGGTAAAGCATCTTACATTTTGTCATTTACCATTAAAAACATTTCGTAGAAGGTGAATAATCTGTGAATAATAAACTGAGAGAACTTGCATGGACAGGAGGGCCTCCAAATTGCTAAGCACTGTGTTCACACCGGGGAAGTCCTGGAAAAATGAATCACAAACCTAAACCTACATGAAGGGTCCCTCCTAATCACACAGAAAGACACACACACACTAAGAGTAGCAGTAATGTTATGACTGCGCGGAGCGTGAATAGAACTCCTGTGGGACTCCACGGGCCTCTCTACTGCTGGAATGAGGGAGTGTGTGTGTGTGTGTGTGTGTGTGTGTGTGTGCTAGAGGTCTGTGAACAGTATACATTGCTCTTGCCTGATTTAGTGTAGTACAGGTATATATAGTGTGTGATTTAGTGTAGTACAGGTATATATAGTGTGTGATTTAGTGTAGTACAGGTATATATAGTATGTGATTTAGTGTAGTACAGGTATATATAGTGTGTGATTTAGTGTAGTACAGGTATATATAGTGTGTGATTTAGTATAGTACAGGTATATATAGTGTGTGATTTAGTGTAGTACAGGTATATATAGTGTGTGATTTAGTGTAGTACAGGTACAGTGGGGAGAACAAGTATTTGATACACTGCCGATTTTGCAGGTTTTCCTACTTACAAAGCATGTAGAGGTCTGTAATTTTTATCATAGGTACACTTCAACTGTGAGAGACGGAATCTAAAATAAAAATCCAGAAAATCACATTGTATGATTTTTAAGTAATTAATTTGCATTTTATTGCATGACATAAGTATTTGATCAGAGAGAGATCCTTATCCTCAAAACCTAACTTATCTCCCTACCCTTATCCTAACCTAGCTTATCGCTCTCCAGCCTTTATCGCTAACCTAGCTTAATCTCGCCTAGCCTTACTCCCTATATCCATCCCCTTAGCCTTATCTCTCAACCCTACCTAGCTATACCCTTAGGCTTATCCTCCCCTAGCCTTCCCCTCAACCTAGTTACCTCCCCTAGCTTATCCTCAATCTAGCCTTATTTCCCCCCTAACCTTCCCCTCAACCCTTAGTCCTTCCCCATCCCCCCGTAGCTCCCCTCAACCCTAGCCTTATCCTCGCCCTAGACTTGATCCTCACACTTTATCCTCCCCCTAGCCTTCCCCTCAACCTAGCCTTATTCTCCCCCCTAGCCTTCTCCTCAAACACTTACCTGTCCCTAGCCTGTCCCACTCTACCGCCTTATCACCCAGGCCTTCACTAAGCTTACCTCACCCCTAGCTTTAACCTACCTTTCCTCCCGTGAGCCTATCCTAACCTAGTCACCGTCACCCTCTTCTCCCCTACCCACCCTAGATCTCCAGCCTTACCTAACTTGCCTTCCCCCTAGCCTTCCCCTCCCGCCTAGCTTATCCTCCCCGCCACTAAGCTTATCCTCCCCTAGCTGCTATTTCCTCCTCCGCCCTAGCTTATCTCCCCCTAGCTAATCTCCCTACCTTCTCCCAAGCCTTAGCCTATCCTACCTCTCCTCACTCCTTATCCTGTCGCCCTGATCCTTAATCCTCCCCCCTAGCTTATCTCCCCTAGCCTTCATCAACTCCCTAGGCCTTTCCCCTAAACCCTCACCTTAGCCTTATCCTCCCCCCTGATTATCCTCCCCTGCCTATCCTCCCCCCAGCCTTATCCCTCCCCTCTAGCCTTCCTTCCAACTTAGCTATATCCTCCCCTAGCTTCCTCTCAACCCTAGCTCCATTTCACCCTACGCCTAATTACTCGTGCCCCAGCTCTTACTCCTCCCCCAGCCTTATCTCCCACTAGCCTTATCCTCCCTAGCCTTCACCCTCCCTAGCCCTTCCTGCCCCAGCTTATCCTCCCCCTCAACAGTAGTATGCTCGCCACCTTAGCACTATCTCCCCGAGGCTAGTGCCTCCCCCTAGCTTACCTCCCCCTACTCTTACTGCTTTCAGTCCGTTGCTATCCTCTCCCCTGCGCTA
>NC_036870.1:20447614-20460318 GCF_002910315.2 Salvelinus sp. IW2-2015
CTAGCCTTATCCTCCCCCCTAGGCTCCACGGGTGGGAGAGAACGAGAGAAAGATAGAGATGTCACTGTGGGATGGGAGTGTCATCCATACTGTACATCAAATACACATTCAGAGACACAAAGGCAAGGAGACCCCAGCTAGTCCACTCCCTACCATCAAGGCCCTTCAGGTAGCTCGGAGAGGATTGGATAAGCAGCACTTTATACTGTATGGTAGCAACTCCACCCCACACACACAGGGAAATGGCACTCTCTGGTGGAACGGCTTGAGTACTGGACATCAGTGTACAAACAAATCCACTATATGGAGAGGACAGAAAAACACACACACTAAAGCAACCAGATGGATCAATGGTAAGTAACATGCCTTTATTACAGTCCAACAACCTGAACAGAACCGTCTGTCTCAACAATGAGCCTCAAAATATATCAGTCACACACGTAGGCACATATACATTCATACTCACATAAACAACATACAGAAGACACACACACACCAATGTTTTATTTGTTGACTTAACCTTTATTTAACTAAGCAAGATATGAAGACAGGAATAACAACCCCCAGGTCTGTCAGAAGAGTATGGGTGAGAAGTCACAGTGGAAGTGGCTGCTGTGTATATGGGGAGGGCTCTCATTCTCAGCCTTCACACAGGTGGGGGGATCCAGGAGGGCCAAGGGCGGTGTGGGGGCTCTGGGCTGGGGGGCGCTGACCCCTCTGGGGTGGGGGTGTCGCAGGGTAGAAACTGGGGGCAGGACCTGGGCCTGGGTAGAGGTGTGTGTGAGAGTGTGTGAGGGTCTCTGGGAGTGTGTGTGTGAGCGGGGATAGTAAGTGGGTGGCAGGTAGGAGGAGGAGGTTGGGTGGTCTCGGCCCCCCAGTGTGGTGGTAGTAAACTGGGAACACTGGTTACGCTGCTGGATGACTGCTGGGTGGCTGTAGAGCTGATCCCACGGGTACGACTGGTAGGCTGTGATACCACCTAGACACACACACACACACACACACACACTGACTCTACTGTCCAATCTCAAATTTGGTGTTTGTGTCTAGGTGGTATCCCGACAGTGACTCACCGTGTATCCCAGACTGCAGTAGGATCTGTCCCCCTCCTGTCTGTGCCTGGAAGTAGGTGTGGCCTCCAGCTGCATAGGTCACTACCCCGGGCCCACCCCCTGGACCAAAGGTGAGGTAGGAGGGGGGAGGGGCGCTCCCCTCAGGGGGGTTTGGGTTGAGGTAGGGGGAGGGGGTGAGGTAGGCCAGGCGGGAGGCCTGGGGCTGGTAGGAGACTGTAGCGCCACCCTGGTGGCTGGAGGTAAGGTAGTGCTGAGGATCTATCTTCACTGAGCTGCTGCTGCTGGACAGGAGATCACTGCTGTAGTCAAACAGAGAACTGAGGACGACACACACGCACATAACGTAAAGGGGATGAGCAGTCACAGATATAGTCAATCATAAATCAATCTGGTTTAATTACAAGTTGCCACGGGGAGACACCTCCAGCACAGAAAATGTCTAACGTGCATTCTGTGAGAAATGTTCTCTAAACATCAGCCTGAGAGGCTGGTAGGAAGACAAAACAATAGACTGTGACTTTGCCAGCTGCTACAGGATCAGTGTTCAGAATGCCATTGTTTCTTCAGTAGCTCTGATGTCAATCACCATCAAACAATATGAGAACAACCCATAGATTTCAGTGGCAAGTCTAGTGACCATCAACCCATACAACCAGAACACTGGAAATAATGTGTATTACAGACAGGGAAAACATAGTGTTAATCACTCTAAAATGAACTGTATTAATCTTCGATATTTCCCATTACACATAGGCATGGATGTCTTATGAGTCACATTCAGCCTACGTCAAGTAATGTCATTCAATTACTCACCCAGAGTCAGTCTGCAGGGTGAGTCCCTGTGTGTCTCTGTTGGGGGGGTGGGGCTCCAACACATCCATGAAGAAAGGCGATGTTGGGGTTGGTTGCGGGGTTGGTGGAGTGGGGCTGGGGGTAGGGTTGGGGGGGTTCAGGAAGGTAGTCAGGAGGGGGAGGCTGGCACGTCGTAAAGGTGGTGGGCTATACATGATAGGAGGTAGGTGCTCCACTGACCCTCCCTGAGGTCCTGATGGTAGCCCTCTCTCTCCTCCTGACCTGCCTGGGAGCCACAAACATATACAGTCAAACATTAACAAACATCAACAATTGTTTGTGTAGTGTGATTGATGGATGGAAAGTTTGACTGCCTACCTGTAGGGCTGGATGAGAGGCTGGCTAGCAGGGTGCTGTAGGAAGGGAGGGCCTGGGTGGTAGGATGGGGAGGCAAGGAGAGACCAGCAGGAGGGAGGAAGGGGGCGATGTGTCCTGCAGCTGCCCTATAGAGACAGAGTTAGTATAATCATAACTCAGCGGCCATTATCGCCCAGCTCAAGACCCTGTCAGCCCAACCAATGTGGGCAAGCTTCAAGACCCTGTCAGCCCAACCAATGTGGGRAAGCTTCAAGACCCTGTCAGCCCAACCAATGTGGGCAAGCTTCAAGACCCTGTCAGCCCAACCAATGTGGGCAAGCTTCAAGACCCTGTCAGCCCAACCAATGTGGGSAAGCTTCAAGACCCTGTCAGCCCAACCAATGTGGGCAAGCTTCAAGACCCTGTCAGCCCAACCAATGTGGGCAAGCTTCAAGGGAGGGTGCACATTGTCTGGAAGAGTTAATAATGGCTGTTTTGTTCTTTATTGTGGATGTCTGCAACCGGGGATCATATCATACTGCGGTCTGAGCCTACCTAGGGTGTGGGTGTGGTGCAAGGAGGGGGGTAGGGTTGGGGTCAGGGAGGCGGCTGCAGGTCTGTTTGTGTTCTGGCTTCACTGTAGAACGACTGGCCTTCCTCCACTTGGCCCTACGGTTCTGAAACCACACCTGACAAACAGAGAGGGGGGAGGGATGAGAGGAGAGACGGAGGAGGGTAGAGAGCGAATGAAGCAAAATATAAACCTCAAATCCTATTCCCCAATCCTAATAGTGTACGTAGGTCAAAGGTGACAAACCCTCCTCCTGGAGAGTACTAACCATGATCCTCTGGGGTGTGACGCCCACCGTGGCGGCAATCTCCTTCCTCTTCTCTCCATCTGGGTAGTGGTCCTCCTGGAACATTCCCTCTAGCTGCTCCAACTGGTCTACACACACACACAGAGGTTACACACAGACAAAGCAATAGTCAGAGCGAAAACACACACACACACACACACACACACACACACACACACACACACACACACACACACACACACACACACACACACACACACACACACCTCACCAGTGCTGTAGAGTGTTCTTGTCTTCTTCTTGGGCAGGGAGGGCAATAGGGAGGGGTCTCCCATGGTTACCGCTGGCAACAGGGGGAGGGGAAGCACCTGGCCACGCCCCCGGGCGCTGTAGCCAATCGAACGGCGAGTAGAGTACACTCGAGTCACCTTTACCTGTGGAGGAGCAGTGTGTGTGTGTTCGTTCTATTTATCCAGTCCTTTCACAACTCCAAGTATCTAGGGGTTAGTGGCTGTGTGAACTTTTTAGAGCACTGTGCAGGACACCATTGTAATGACATCACTCCTGACAGTATGATGTCATCTCCTCCCATCTGTCTTACCTGTAGGCTTTGGGTGGGAGGAGGGCTGACACTATGTGGGCGCTTCACCCCACTGGGCAGAAGGGGTTGGGGGTGAGGTTTAGGCTGGGTGTGGAATAGGAGAGGTCCGGGGGGACAGTAGAACCCCATCCCAGAGCTCAGGTACCCAGAGTCCTCATGAGTGGTGGTCGTCATGCCGACAGGGTCAGTTGTCACGCCGACGAGGTCGAGAGACAGAGCAGGCTCCATCACACCTTTCTGCTTTTTTTCCTCCTCTACCTTCTCATCTCTCTCTCTCCTGTCCTTCATCTCCTCTTCACTCCCTCTCTTATCCTCAATTTCCACTGCCTCCTCCTCTTCCTCCTTCTCTTTTTCTGCCCTCCCTATCCTCTTTCTCAACTGTCTCTTCTCCATCTCCCCTCCCTCCTCTTCAAAATCAACTACCACCTCACTCTCCTTTTCTCTTTCTGTTACTCCATCCTCACCCATCTCTCCATTCTTCTCCATCTCTCCTCCATTCTCTTCTTCCTCCTCCACTCTCTCTCCTCCTCTTTGTCCAGTGTCCCATTCTTCTATCTCTCCCACCTCCTCTCCTCCGGTCTCATCATCTCCACGGTAACTCTCCTCCTCTTCATCCTCCTGTTCCTCACACAGGAGGCTTGGGCAGTCTGCATACAGCCACACAGAGCGAATTAGCATGACATAACACTGTCATAATATGAAAAAACACTCACTGACATAGCATGATGGAGTGGCACAAAGTGACAAAAAGTTCAAAATAGCGACACTGAGTATCACTGGGTAATGACTAGTCAGGTAAAAGCAAATACTGGTTTGGGTAAAATGAGAAAAATCTAGATTAAGGTGATGTCATCATGTGGGCCTAGCTTCCGCATGCACATGACAGAGTGCCCCTCTGTGTTCTAAAGACTGTAATGAAAAGACCAGGTAGGCTGAGGCCACACGCTGCCTCACCTGCTTGTTAATTAGCTTCAACTGGGTTAGCTGAGGGAGTGAACATTATTTATAATAAGGGTTACATGGAGAAAATCGGACCTCACTGAAATGAAAATGGATGGCCCTTCCTTCAGCAAAATATATTTGACCTAAAACCTCCCTGAATGCTTGACAAAAACAAGTGACCCTCCCCTCTACCCCGTACCTCTCTGATTCAGAGGGGCTGGGTTAAATGAGGAAGACACATTTCAGTTGAATGCATTCAGTGGTACAACTGACTATACCCAAAATAATCATTAAAACAAAGTGGATAGCAGAGAACATGTCTACCATTTACTCTCACTTCTTGGACAGACCAGCACCTAGATGTGTAGTTTTAGAAACAGTTTTTCGGCCTGTCAGCATTGCATGGCAACGCAGGAATTTTGATAGAGCACAGGGCTGCTGGTTACTCTTCTTCTGTAGCTTAACCCAACGACAGAAAGTCACAAGTGTTTCCCTAAAAGCTGTGTGGGTTTAAACATATTCTATTGAACAGAAAGTGAATAGCTTAATCAATTGAGTGACATAATTAGATTACTTCCCAAGCAAAGTAAAAAAATATATAATCCTCAGCTATAGAAGGTTGTTGCTCAGCCTCTGAATGTCAAAGAAACGAAACAATGATATCCCCATATGCATCGGAGTCACGTCTTTACTGGGTATTTTACAGCTTGTTTCTAGCATAAAGTCACTAAAAGTGGCAGTAAAAGACTCGTTTGAAAAAGCCAAACGATCAGCCTATATCGAATCTCCCATTCCTCTCAAAATGTTTTGAAAAAGCTGTTGCACAGCAACACTGCCTTCCTGAAGACAAATAATGCATACGAAACGCTTCAGTCTGGTTTTCGACCCCATCATAGCACTGAGACTGCACTTGTGAAGGTGGTAAATGACCTTCTAATGGCGTCAGACCAAGGCTCTGCATCTGTCCTCGTGCTCTGCATCTGTCCTCGTGCTCTGCATCTGTCCTCGTGCTCTGCATCTGTCCTCGTGCTCTGCATCTGTCCTCGTGCTCCTAGACCTTAGTGCTGCTTTTGACACCATCGATCACCACATTCTTTTGGAGAGATTGTAAACCCTAATTTCTAAGCAAATACCTGGAGGCAGGGCTTTCTCCTATAGAGCTACATTTTTATGGAATGATCTGCCTATCCATGTGAGAGACACAGCCACAGTCCCAAACGTTAAGTCTTTACTTAAGCCTCATCTCTTCTGTAGGTCCTATGATTGAGTTTAGTCTGGCCCAGGGGTGCGAAGGTGAACGGCAAGGCACTGAAGCAACGAACCGCCCTTGCTGTCTCTGCCTGGCCGGCTCCACTGGGATTCTCTTCCTCTAACCCCGTTACGGGGGTTGAGTCACTGGCTTACTGGTGCTCTTCCATGCTGTCCCTAGGAGGAGACACCGACGGGATATTCCTATCCGGTTTTGCGCCCCCTCGGGCTCGTGTGGTGGAGGAGATCTTCGTGGGCTATACTCAGCCTTGTCTCAGGGTAGTAAGTTGGTCTGTTTATATCCCTTTAGTGGTGTGGGGGCTGTGCTTTGGCAAAGTGTGTGGGGTTATATCCTGCCTGATTGGCCCTGTCTGGGGGTATTGTCGGACGGGGCCAGTGTCCCCCGACCCACCCCTGTCTCAGTCTCCAGTATCTATGCTACAATAGTCTATGTGACAGGGGTCTGTTATAGCTTGTGTAATTCTCCTGTCTTATCTGGTGTCCTGTGTGAATTTAAGTATACTACCTAATTCTCGCTCTCTCCCCTCCTGGAGGACCGGAGCCCTACGACCATGCCTCAGGACTACCTGGCCTGATGACTCCTTGCTGTCCCCAGTCCACCTGCTTGTGCTGCTAATCCAGTTTCAACTGTTCTGCCTGCGGCTATGGAACCCTGACCTGTTCACCGGACGTGCTACCTTGTCCAGGACCTGCTGTTTTCGACTCTCTCTCTCTACCACACCTGCTATCTCGACCTCTGAATACTCAGCTATGAAAAGCAAACTGACATTTACTCCTGACCTGTTGCACCCTACAACCACTGTGATTATTATTTGACCCTGCTGGTCATCTATGAATGTTTGAACAGCTTGAAGAACAATCTGGCTTTAATGGCCATGTACTCTTATAATCTCCACCCGGTACAGCCAGAAGAGGACAGGCCACCCCTCAGAGCCTGGTTCCTCTCTAGGTTTCTTCCTAGATTCCTGCCATTCTAGGGAGTTTTTCCATGCCACCGTGCTCCTACATCTGCATTGCTTGCTGTTTACATCTGCTGATGTAAAAAGGGCTATATAAATACATTTGATTGATTGATTGATTAAGCATCACGGACCAAAGCGCTGTGCTTTTTACAATTTTCTTAAATAAAAAGCAGGCATATGGCATAGCCTACCCGCTCATAACCCCTCAATTGGAGTCTTGGTTTTAACTTAACAGCCCTTCACTGACACACAGGTAGGCTATTTAAAGAGTG
Organism: Salvelinus sp. IW2-2015; assembly: GCF_002910315.2. Lineage (NCBI taxonomy): Eukaryota > Metazoa > Chordata > Actinopteri > Salmoniformes > Salmonidae > Salvelinus > Salvelinus sp. IW2-2015. Next base: position 20,454,701 of record NC_036870.1, read on the forward strand.
CATGGATGGATATAGCAGCCTATAGCCTAATGTAATCTGTCAAACAGGACAGTTTACCTCTTTAACTTAAATAGGAAGAAATAGGCTCCAACACAAAGCCCTGTTGTTGTTAGTGAAGTCTAATTCAAATGAAGATGTTGAAATGAATAATGCCTACTGGAATTTGCCTACTTTCAGCACCATGAGCTGTCCATTTCTGATTGATTGTGCTGCAGCTGCTGCTTCAAGTTTCAGCACCACAATGTAAATTACTCAAATCTGGCTTCTTGTGAGGTCAATAACTCAAATAAATGGTAGTAGTAGCAAGCCGGGCCTCCCGAGTGGCGCAGTGGCGCAGCCACTAGAGATTCTAGGTTCGAGTCCAGTCGCAGCCGGCCGCAACCTTGACCCAGCGTCGTCCGGGTTAGGGGGGTTTGGCCGGCAGGGATGTCCTTGACCCAGCGCCGTCCGGGTTAGGGGGGGTTTGGCCGGCAGGGATGTCCTTGACCCATGTCGCAAATCCGGTGTTAGGGGGGTTTGGCCGGCAGGATGTCCTTGACCCAGCGTCGTCCGGGTTAGGGGGGTTTGGCCGGCAGGGATGTCCTTGACCAGCGTCGTCCGGGTTAGGGGGGTTTGCCGCAGGGATGTCCTTGACCAGCGTCGTCGGGTTAGGGGGGTTGGCCGGCAGGGATGTCCTTGACCAGCGTCGTCCGGGTTAGGGGGGGTTTGGCCGGGCAGGGATGTCCTTGTCCCATCGCGCACTAGCGACTCCTGTGGCGGGCTGGGCACAGTGCATGCTGACACGGTCGGCAGGTGTACGGTGTTTCCTCCGACACATTGGTGCGGCTGGCTTCTGGGTTAAGTGGGCATTGTGTCAAGACGCATTGGGGCTTGGCAGGGTTGTGTTTCAGAGGATGCCTTCGCCTTTCCTGAGTCCGTACGGGAGTTGCAGCGATGAGACAAGACTAACTACCAATTGGATACCACGAAATTGGGGGGGAAAAAATGATATATATATATATATATTATTTTTTTAATCGCCAAACTTTTCTGAGTCAAGATCACTTTCGCAGTCAAAAAGCAAGCAGAGATCTACTGCTCAGATTTTTTTTTAAACATGACTTACATTTTTTATGCTTTAACCTAATAAAAACAGCTCTGTAGGAATGAGATTTGTGCAGTAGGCCTAATACATTATCACAGCATATTAGCTATATGCCTAGCCTACCAATATTGTTCTTCTCAGACCATATTTAGATTTCAAAACTCAAGTTTTGATAAGCATGTACCATTAAAAAAAAGAATATATATATTTGCTTTTTTATTTTTACTGCTGATGGTACATGCATTTGATGGTCATGGTACTTTCAAAACAACTTGGAACTCTAAAAAAAACTATATCAAATCATGACTTCAGTGAACTTCAGGTCGGAAAGTCGGCGCTCTAGAAAGATGCCCGTGTTTCCGACTTGAAATTCCGAGTTGGATGACCATTTAAAATGTTTTTCCCAGTCTGACCTAATTTTATTCCCAGAGTCCCCAGTTCTCTTGAAGTCGGAGATTTCTGAGTTTCCTGTTGTTTTGAACATGGCATTAGTCTCAGCAGAGGGAGAGATAGCAGCAGAGGGTCCGCCTCTCACGGTCACTGCTCTATCCTTCCTTTCCTCCGGTGAGACTGACCAGAGAGAGGGGACACCGTCTTCCAGCTGATTGCAAATCTCAAGTCGCACCACATCTGCCTCATGCACAAATGAATGTTCCTATGATCAGAAAAAGTGAAATATTCCTCAATATTAAAATCGTCACGACAAACTGCTAATAAATATAATTGAACAAAAAAACAGGGCTATCAATACACTTGGCTACTCATTCATTGCAGATGCAGCACAAGTGGAAGTAGGGAGAGGCGCTTTACGTTTTGTAATAGTGTTGAACAAAAACAGTGTTGACAGTGTCGAATAAAAACTTTGACATGAACTCACTCATAAAAACAGCAGCTCTGTGCAGTATACTTTAACAGTCTCTCTCTCTGGTCATGGTTTTGCAAGTTATGAAATCTCATGTAGGCTAATGACTTGAAGATCGACCAGGCAATCGCGCAGTTAGTGACCACTGAGCTATAGGTTACTACACGCAAGATGGACTAGGCCTAATCAAATAATATTTTCGTAAGAAGCCTTTGACTCTCCTCCTGAACTGCCACCAGAGACCTACACAGTACAGCCATTGGTTAGGCAGCATACAAAAATAGTTTTTGATCAGCAAGAGCAGAGCAGGTAGGGGCTCAGGGTTGGAACAGCCATTGCAGTGTATGATGCAGCTTAGCTGTATACACCATCCCATCAGTTATCTTAGAAATATACCTTTGCTCTGTGACTCTCCAAACATGCACTTCATAGCCTGTAGATCATTGTATTGTGACCACGCTAAATAACCTATTAGGCACACTTCATATTGCACACCCAGCTGATAATCAGAGAAGAGTGGCAGCATCAGGCACACGTTGATATATAGAAATGTAATCAATTACATGACCCTCCCCTAGACTAGAAAAATATATCTATACACACTGAACCCTCCCCTTGACTAATTTATAAAAACCCTCTTAGGCTTCACTCCCCCCTATCTGTGATACCTAATGTAACCCTCATCCGCCACCCGTTCTGCCAGTCACATTCCGTTAGAGGTCCCTTAAGCACACACATCCCTGGGTCGCTCCTCTTTTCAGTTCGATGCAGCTAACGACTGGAACGAGCTGCAAAAAAACACTCAAACTGGACAGTTTTATTTCCATCATGAATATTCTTACTGACACTTGTGGCTGCTTCGCGTGATGGATTGTTGGTATCTCTACCTTCTTGCCCTGTGCTGTTGTCTGCCATGTTTTGTGCTGTTACCGTGTTGTCATGTGTTACTGCCATTATGTATTGTTGTCTTCGGTCTCTCTTTATGTAGTGTTGTGGTGTCTCGTCGTGATGTGTGTTTTGTCATATATATATATATATCCCAGCCCCACATGAGGCCTTTTGGTAGGATGTCATTGTAAATAAGATGTTCTTAACTGACTTGCCTAGTTAAATTTAAAAAAATACATTGAAAAAACATGACCCTCCCCTAGTTTCATCCAGATAGCCTAACGTCAGTCATTATGTAGCCTACATTTCGATCCATCCCTAATAGCTAACGTTAGCTTTCTAAAGTATAAGGCCTTTATATAGTCGCAGCCTGCTTCTTATTAAAACTGCCCAACGAAACAAAGTTAGGCTGTTAGCTAGGCCACTTGAGCAAAACGTCTAACTACTTAGATACTGTTCTTCTGTGAAACGACGGGAGAATTAACCTATTAGTTAAAGACCGAGTTAATTACTGTTTGAACAATGAATCAATTAATTAAACGACTGCAAGGTAATGAGTTAATTTCTTCCTCACCGTAATCATCCGCTGCCTCACGCATGTCATCCATAACGAACCTGCTTTCACGAGCATCAAACTCTAAACTAACAATTTATTTACCGATAAAGTCAAACACGCTTTTTTGGAATTGATGCATGAGTTTGCACCGTTTCGAGACAAGTGATAAGGTTGATTGACCAATTAGCTAGTTGAAGACAGAACAATCACATGTAGCGGTTGAGCTGAATCAGCCAATGAGAGTCCTCAACGATCCGAACAGAACCGAGTAGGGAGATTCCATTGATCAGAACACCTGGGAACAGAACGCGTGGGCCTAGGGACCTACATTACTACACGAGTGTGATGTTAATTCCAGCACCCTTGTTGTGGTAATGCTATGTATGAACTAGCTCCATAATATGAAAACAAAATGAAATTCAGATCATTATTGTAAAAAAACAAAAAAAGATCTAGACTGATATGGCCGGCCAGTTCCTCTATCAATTCAGAGGCAAGACACCCTTCAAACGTTTGGTGGCATTCAAGGCAATCGTGATGAGTCTAACAGATATGTTCGTATTTTTATCTAGGGGGTATGCAGGGACCTTATGGCTGGTTTATGATGAAATGTGTTACTCATATGGGGGTTCAGTTCTACAGCTGTAGGGTGCAAATATGGTAGGCCTACAATAATTGGTTTGTGCTAGTGATATGTCACCCACAACAGTGAGCTCAGCTCCATTGACTGTAACTGGCTACCCAGCACCACTTCATTCCCTTCACATCTCTATAATATACTGTTACACGATTCACAAAGAATCAAGTACAGCAAGTACTAGCAGCAACCCCAATATATCACCCTTCTCTCCCCTTCGTCAGCGAATCAGACCAGTAGGTTATGTAGCTTTGGGGAGGTATGTGGCGACTGGGATGTAACACCATAGTCAAACAGCAGAGGGCAGAGTGTCACACCATCACCCAGCCAGCGTCACTCCATCCATCTATGACATGGTAAACCCTCCCATTCTCCCCCCTGCTTCTCCCTGAAATGTACTGTACACACTTACACTCCTCTAGGATTTAAAGGCATTGGATTGGTGTAGACTGAAGGAGCGTCTGTCTAGAATAATACCTACCTACACCATTCCATTCCACTCAGATCTACTCAAATGTTTAGGCACCAGGAGGTAGAGGTTAATGATTTGAGATTTATTGTGTCAGAGCGATATGTTTGTCAGTTCTATATGTGATATTTCTATTTTATCTGCACTATACAGAGCTCTCAACACCATTAGTCCCCTCATGTTCCACCCCATACCCTCAGCCAATAAAATCACAGACGACAGTGTGTTAACCAATGAGGTCTTTTATTTGGAACAGAGTGGCAAATTAGTGGCAGGGCCGTGGCGCAGAGGTCCGCCTCCCGGCGCTCAGCAGCCAATGACAGAAACAGCCTTAAAAAATGCAAATGTATAAAAACAGGATGGGTAACAGCAGACACAGTGTGGTGTGGCCTTCCACCAACTTGGCACACACACACACACACACACACACACACACACACACACACACACACACACACTCTCTCTCTCTCTATTATTTGGCTATTGAGGTGGGGGCCTGTGGGGACAGGAGTTGAGGTGGGGGTTGTGGGGACAGGAGTTGAGGTGGGGTTGTGGGGACAGGAGTTGAGGTGGGGCTGTGGGACAGGAGTTGAGGTGGGGGCTGTGGGACAGGAGTTGAGGTGGGGCTTGTGGGACAGGAGTTGAGGTGGGGGTTGTGGGGACAGGAGTTGAGGTGGGGCTGTGGGACAGGAGTTGAGGTGGGGCTGTGGAGGTGTGGGGACGGAGTTGAGGTGGGGCTGTGGACAGGAGTTGAGGTGGGGGCTTGGGTAGGTGTGGGACAGGACTTGAGGTGGGGGCTGTGGGTAGGTGTGGACAGGAGTTGAGGTGGGGGGTGGGTAGGTGTGGGACGGAGAGAGTTGAGTTGGAGGCTGTGCTTTCTATCTAAGATTGTAACAATAACCAACACACCAGTACGACTGGACTAGTAGCTTCTAATATATTCAGTACTGTAGAACAACTGCATGGGAGTCAAACTAACTATGTGTGTGTGTGTGTGTGTGTGTGTGTGTGTGTTGTGTGTGTGTGTGTGTGTGGGTGTGTGTGTGTGTGGTTGGTGTGATGTGTGTGGTGTGTGTGTGTGTGTGTGTGTGTGTGATTGTGTGTGTGTTGTTCTGAGAGGAA
>NC_036870.1:20460343-20463132 GCF_002910315.2 Salvelinus sp. IW2-2015
TGTGTGTGGATTGGCGTGTGTGTGTGTGTTCTGAGAGGAATGTCTGGTTGGGCAGTGTGTGTATATTTCACCTGCTCGCAGCAGTTTCTGACGCGTTCCATAGTCAGGTAGTCACACCTGTACCCCTGTGTGGTGTGTGTGTGTACGCCTCAACTGCTTGCCCCCTCTTTTTGTAAGGCAGTGAACGCCTCACTCTATTTCAACATCAGACGTGTGTGTGTGTTGTGTGTTGTGTGTGTGTGTGTGTGTGGTGTGTGTGTTGGTGTTTGTGTGTTGTGTGTGTGTGTGTGTGTGTGTGTGTGTGATTGTGCTGCTCTCACCTGTTCACCTGCTAGAATGTGGGGCTAGTTCTGCTTTTTCAACACACAATCTGTACCTCACGTTCAGTTTGCTGTAGCAGGATGACTGACATCACACATCACAGACAGAACTGACCTGACTGTCTTCTAACTTACCTTCCAACTGTGAACATGTGTTTTACCATATAAGTCTGCATACAACTCCTGTCCCCACACCTACCCACAGCCCCCACCTCAACTCCTGTCCCCACACCTCCTGATGGACAACTTCTACTTGAAGAACCACTTTCAGCATCGTAAGCCCCTCCCTCACAGTCCCAAAGACCAGCCCACCCCCAAATAGACAGCCAATGGTAGAAGAGAAAGAAAGAGCATGCAGGGGATTGGATGGATACATGCTTGTGCCTTTACACAACGGACCAAACTCTAACCAACCAGCAACTGATCAGTCACTTATTAATAATGTACTGAAACCAGCTTGTGTGATGAGGATGATGATAATAATATGTTGAGTGAGTGATATGATTTATATATATATATATTTAGTCAATGAAGCGCAAGTGATATATTTGTGTGTGTGTGTGTGTTTGAGCTTGTGAGCGCATGCTTGCATGTACGGCGTGTGTATATTTGCTTAAGTGTGTGAGTGCGTACTTGTGAGTGTGTGTGTGTGTGTGTGTTGAGAGCACAGCTCCACAGATTGACGTGATATAGAAATGGTGATCATGCGACTGGTTAGTGACAACGACAGAAAAAGTATTTCATACAATGATATTTACATATAAACTTTTGAAACCGCTAAATACACATCCGTTCGTTCGAGTATTATTTTCATTATTACTATTATTTACCAACCAGCCCAGAACATTGATATATTATTGGTTATTATTACTATCCATAGAACTAATCACCTTTGTACAGCGTAAAGGAGCAACCCAGACAGCTAGCCGCTAGCCCTGTGTTAGCATACAGCACCAGGGTCGTATTCATTGACACACAACGGAAAACGTTGTAAAACATTTTGCAATGGAATACGGAAATGTGCATTTCTTATTGGACCAGGTAGTCTTAGGTCCAGGTAGTCCTTCTCCCTGTTTCAGTCTGTTTTCTTTGTTGGTGCCTAATGAATACAACCCAGGGATGTAGCGGAGGGTAAACACTCGTAATCTGTTGTTTAAACACCCCTTTACTTGGTGAACAGTGTTTACACAACTACTACGATCAGGTAGCGTTGTTAGCATTAGCTAACGTTTATGTTACCCCAGCGGTTTGTTTACCCACCATTTTATTTAACACTATATCCCTGGTTAGAATCCCTTGCTAACTACCAGTGAATGCTGCCACAACGTTGTCCTGAGGTTGTCAGAGCGTTGTGGGAGGGTTCCCCTACTCTGATTGGCCAAGCACAGAGAGAGGGGTCCAAGCCATGTGTGTGTGTGTGTGTGTGTGTGTGTGAGAGAGAGAGAGAGAGCACCAGGACAATGGAAGGCACTACAATAGAGACCTTTCCTCTAACCTTTGACCCCAGTGTCTGTGTGGCCAATCAGATGACACTCTCTTTCCTCTGTTTGTCTCTGTCTCTTCTTCTCCACCATCCCTCTTTCACTTGGCTCATTCGCTCCGTGGAACAGACACTAGAGTATTGTGCTGGAACACCGGATAAGAGCTTGTGTTTTTACAAAATAATCAGTTCATTACATCATCAGAACAATAATCATATAATATCAATAACATTTACTTAAAAATAAAAAAAATTGTGTATCACGTTTTTATGTAATTTTTTCCAGCTGATATATTTATTTTGTTATTTTTTTAAAATGTATTTATATTTTTTAAAGAAATGTTTGAGTCCATGGAGAGACGGGCACTCTCAGGAACAACTGACATGGAGGACAGGAGCATAGGAGAAAAGAGAGGGAGGAAGATATGGGAGAAGGATAGGAAGGAGATGTGAAGCGACAGGACGGGAAGGGAGCTGGAGTAATAAGCATCTCTCTCTGTGTGTGTTATGCGTAGAACTCCTCCTGTTTGTCAGCTTTCTGGTAGGTGACGGTGGCCTGCTTGGGTTCCTCCAGCGTGTAGCTGCCTTCATCTTTCTTCTTCATCCTGTACACCAGCAGCATGACCAGGAACGCTGCGAACAGTGCCCCCACCACGCCCCCCACTATCACCGCTGTGGAGGGAGAGATAGAGGAAGGGATGGCGGGGAGAGGGAGGGAGGGACAGAGTGAGAGGAAGGGAGAAAGAAAGAAAGAGGAAGGGGGAAACAGAGAGAGACATATGGTCAAACAATGTAGAACTCATTCTGAATAGGACAAAAGATTGAGAACATGTAAAGAACAGAGACACATACACTAATGCCATGCAAGTAGTTGAAGTGGGCTAGTGCTGACCACTGGTATACAGACCACTGGTATACAGACCACTGGTATACAGACCACTGGTATACAGACCACTGGTATACAGACCACTGGTATACAGACCACTGGT
>NC_036870.1:20464320-20483663 GCF_002910315.2 Salvelinus sp. IW2-2015
GTGTCGTCGCAATTGCTATGCTCTATATGCCTTCTGAGAAATAATGGAATCTAAAGAATAAAATATAAAAAATACCCCGGTACGTAATTAATGAGTTAGAGACGCATCTTCAAGTACCACTTTAACACTGCAGCATGCTAAACATTATAACTGACTTCTGACATATCATCATATACCCCAACGTGTATTTACATAGATACTACATAGTACCGCTATCATTGTCCATGACCGTCCCTACATATAAATCCTGTGTCAACTAAGACACACAATCAGTGGCTTACTGTTCCTAATACTACAACCACACTAACAGCATGTTGTCCAGCGCACGACACACTAAGACACAGTTTAGCCTGCTTGACTCCTCTGCTCTTACCGATCACCGAAGTCACGCAAAACCACCGCCAGCAGGCAAGCAATTCCTCGACATGCTGGCGGAGAGACAGACAGCCAATCAGATAAGACAAACTCCGCCGGTCAAAGAAGAATACACAGAAAGAGAGAGAAGGAGTGAGAAGACGAGTAGAGGAAAAGAGAGAGAGGAGTGAGAGAACGAGTTAGAGGAAAGGAGAGAGAAGAAGACAGAACGGAAGAGTAGGAGAAAGGAGAGGACGAAATGACGGGCGCGGAGCAGATCGAAAAGCACGGAAAGTAGACATGAGAAAAAAGAAGAAAAGAGCAAGCGGATAATCTTTTGGCTTTTCATTTTTTCTAGATGGTCATCTAGAGTGGAAAAAGAGAATCCGAGAAAGTGGCGGACGAGGAAGAACGCCGTTCAAAAGAAACAGTTTTCATGTACTAGGAGGAAAAATAAGGAATGAGAGAATCTTAAAGGAGGTAGGAGACGAGACACAGAGAGAGCGAAAAAACGACCCTCTAGAGAAGGACTTCTGGAGAAAGAACACGATAGTTATGAAGGAAAAGACGAGAGGCGAGACAGAACAGAACCAGTCACGAAGAGTGAGTACAGTGGTCACCTTAGTATTTAGATTAAGGGAAACAATAAACCGGAAGAAGAGAAGAAGAAAGGGACGTTCGAGACGGAAAAAAAAAAAAAAAAACGAGACCAGGTTTATTTATAGGAAAGAGAGCGGAAAAAGAGAGAAACAGGATACTGAAGCCCTTTTCATCTAAGTGTAGAAGAGAAATATGAGAGAGACGAACATAGCGGACGTGAATACGAAAAACAAAATATAGACTAGCTGTCGTCTCACTAGTGATGAGCTTAGATCTGACAGGGGAAATAAGAAGGAGTCTAATAATACCTAGTAGTAGAGGGAAAGAGAGAGAAGGAGTGAGATATACTAGTAGAGGGAAAGAGAGAGGAGTGAGAGAGACGAGTAGAGGGAAAGGTTTGCTATGGGTGGTTTAATTTTTCAGACCGACCGACAGACAGTGTTGTGTGTGTGTGTGTGTGTCCTCACCTATCAGAACCTCCTTCCTCTCCAAGATGTTCTTCTGAGGAAGTTGAGCGGCAGAACTTCCTGTGTTAATTGTGTTGCCAATCAGATCAGGTTCTGCCCCAGTCTCCATGCCACGGCCACGCCCAACAACCTCATTGCCCTGGCGACGGTCCTCCTCCCGGATCTCAAAGTCTCCGCTGGGTCCATTAACCCCTAATTCATTGTTCTGAGAGAGAGAGACAGAAAGAGGGACAGAGAGAGAGAGAAAGAGGGACAGAGAGAGAGAAAGAGGGACAGAGAGAGAGAAAGAGGGACAGAGAGAGAGAAAAAGGGACAGAGAGAGAGAAAAAGGGACAGAGAGAGAGAAAGAGGGACAGAGAGAGAGAGAGAGAAAGAGGAACAGAGAGAGAGAGAAAGAGGGACAGAGAGAGAGCAAAATAAAGAGAAAGGAAGTGAGAGAGAGAGAGAGAAAGACACACAATTACCATGTCAGTTCAGATAGATTGGTGATCGGGGATACCTAGTCAGTTGTACAACTGAATGAGAACCCAAATAAACGTCACATTATCTCCAGAAGCTGTGGAGTGTTTCAGCCTATTTAGCTGGATGCTAATCATGTAATTAATCATTAACGATGCTACTAACGAGGAGCCTCGGTCTTAACGAGGACCACCTGTGTCTCTCACTCCACATGTGATGGATAAATACACACAGGATACACACAAACACACACCATTGTCGTAGAGGGCTGCTGTGGGCGTGTGCTCCTCTCTGTGGGTGTGGCTTTAGTAGGCGTGGTCACCAGAACACTGGGCCTAAAGGGGGTGGAGCTAGACCTCTCAGTTAGGGCTGGGCCAATCGTAGTGGGTGGAGCTGTTGTCTCTGGGAGGGGTGTGGTCTCTGTCTCTGTAGTGGTCACTTCTTCTTCTTCTTCTTCTGTGGTGGTCTCCATAGGCATACTGGTGGTGGGGTCTGGGGACAGGTAGACATCCTCGTCCTCTTCTTCTGTGGTGACCAGGTCCTGCACGCCACTAGAGGGTGCTGCGCTCTCCGCCAGAGGCGTCGCTGTGCTGGTGGTCGCCATGGGAACAGCCGCCGGGCCACGGGGTGAGATGGTGGTCTGGGCGGCTCTCGCTCTTTCACGTTCTCTTTCTCGTTCCCTCTCTATTTCCCGTTGCCTCTCTCTCTCTCGTTCTCTCTCCCTCTCCTTTTCTCTCTCCCTCTCTCTATCCCTCTCCCGCTCTCGTTCTCTCTCCCGCTCCATCTCCCTTACTCTCTCTCTTTCCCTCTCCCTCTCTCTCTCCCTCCCTCTCTCCCACTCTATCCCACTCTCCCCCTCTCCCTCAGTGGGTAGTGGGGTGGGGAGAGCGTCAGGGTTGGGATTGGGCTCGGCTGCAGGTGGGGCTGAGGGGGCGGGGCCAGTGGCCTGGGTGGTGGAAAGGGGGAGGGGCTCCTCAGTGGTGAAAGACACACCCACCGCTGTAGGGTTGACCTTCACCTCTGGAACTATGGAGAGAAAGAAAGAGGGAAGGAGAGGGATTAACTGTTAAACTAAATATGAACAAAAAAAATTATCAGAGTGAGAGGAAATGAGAGAGATAGAATGGCTAAATACAGTCATAGAAGCTAATCTGAAACAGAAATAGAATGGCTAAATACAGTCATAGAAGCTAATCTGAAACAGAAATAGAATGGCTAAATACAGTCATAGAAGCTAATCTGAAGAACAGAAATAGAATGGCTAAATAACAGTCATAGAAGCTAATCTGAAACAGAAATAGAATGGCTAAATACAGTCATAGAAGCTAATCTGAAACAGAAATAGAATGGTTAAATACAGTCATAGAAGCTAATCTGAAAACAGAAATAGAATGGCTAAATACAGTCATAGAAGCTAATCTGAAACAGAAATAGAATGGCTAAATACAGTCATAGAAGCTAATCTGAAACAAACAAAGGCCTCTTACAAATAAGCGTTATGGAGGTAATTCTACACACACACACACTGGTGCATTAACCAAACATGGGAACTGGACACAGACACAGAACACACTCAAACTAAAACACACACAATGGCCTGTCTGCATGAGATCATCTGATCTGCTGTCTGTAATCAGATTACAGTAAATAAGATCACTTCATCTGGGTGGAGACCTGGCTACTGGGAGGGTGTGTGCACGCGTTCAGTCTGAGTGTTCACTTCCTGTGTTTCGTTAATGCAAGGCCGTGTATGTGTGCGTTTATGCGTGTGTATGTGTGCGTTTATGTGTGTGTAGTCCCTGTGTTTAATTTGACCTCAGATTTGGGGTTGGGAGTCAGAGCTGCAGATTTAAACACAGCAGCTGTCACCTCTTAAACCAACAGGCTGCAGAGAATTCACACACACACAATCTAACATAGGCCCCCTACACGTTCAAACATGCCTATGTACACACACACACACTACACACACACACTACACACTCACAGCCAGATCCAGAGCCTGAGAAGAGGTCTTCATCATCATAATACTCATCTCCAGAAGAACCTTCTAGATCTATAGACGGAACCCAGGTCTGACCCTGGAGAGAAAGAAAAGACAGGTTATTCTTCTCTCTGTTTGTTTTGTTCATTTCATCCATCATAGAAAAGTTAGTTAGATGAGACTACTTTCAGAATGATAAAGCCAAAGACATGAGAGAGGAACTATCCATTAGGGAAAAAGAAGAAGAGACAGAGACTAGAAAATAGAAGAGAGAGATGGACCATTATCTTCCATTAACAGGAGAGAGAAGACAAGGCATCTGTTTCTCTCTCTCACACGAGAGACTGTCAGACTGTTCTATTGAGTTCTAGAACTGACCACTATTGAGTTGAGTATAAGTACTATTGTAGAGTCTAAACCAAAGCTGAAAGTTTGGCAGGACAAAGTTGTTTTTAGTTCTATAATGGCTTAGAGATGAGAAGAGCTGTTTGTTGGTAATCTCAATAATTGGATGTTGGATACATAACAATGTCTGTAATATTTTTATACAGCCCAGAAACACTGTTTCACCTGAGAGTTACATACAGTCAGAAAAATAACAAACGATGAGAGAGACGTTTCATTACCAGCATAAAACCAAAACACACCACAACCATAGTACACCACAATAATCCAGGTAGGTACATTAGAACAGCTCATCTACATTTCAAAACAAACTGGGATTTAAACAAACGCAGATTAACAAACTGTGCACTGCGTTTGTCTTTTAACTGGGATTTAAACAAACGCAGATTAACAAGCTGTGCACTGCGTTTGTCTTTTAACTGGGATTTATGCTACTGTCTGGTCCTGTGGTCGTGCTGTGATGACCTAGCCACCCCAAACTCAGGTCAAGAGAAAGGTGACAGGGTCAGGGTGAGCTCCCGCCAGCCTGAATGTCCTCACCTCCACCCTCTCTAACCTTCCCCAAAACGGTTAAGTCGCCTACGGCTGAGGACATGCCACTTCATACGGCTATTGGGAATAGGGATGTTAGATATGGGGTGACTTGGAAAGATGTGGGGTGGTTTATGGTAGATATGATAGGTTCAGGGTAGATACTGTAGATTTTATTTGGATAATTACTGTAGTACTATCAGCTAGCTTCCTACTGTTCATTATAAACTGTTGTGTAAGCAGTCATCATATCATAAAGTCAACATCTGGCAGGCAGGAAGAAACAGGCAGACACACAGACAGACAGTGCCAGTTAGCTAGTGTAATCTCACTGCTCTCTCTGCCTCCAGGAAACACAAAGGAAATTTGATGCCACTGAAAGCCAATTAAATCATCATGGAATGTAGAAAGTAGAAACCTGACCTCGATGTGGCACTTCTTACTTCACTATGGACCGTACTAGAACCACATTTCACTATGGACCGTACTAGAACCACATTTCACTATGGACCGTACTAGAACCACATTTCACTATGTGGACCGTTACTTTAGACACCACTATTCCACTGAGTGGACCGCTCCGACAATAGGTAGCCACAATATATATCCACGTGCGACCAACTATGACCTAGAGAACCACAATTCAACTGGAACGCTATTCACTCTATAATGCACTATTTCTGGCACCCTATCCCCTGTATAGTGTCACGCTTTTGGTCAGAAGTAGTGCGTTTTCCTCTTATAGTGCACTCCTTTTGATGCGCTGTGCTTTAGTTATAGTAGTAGTGCACTACAGGGAATAGATTTTCTCTGAGTGATTAGTGCTTTTTGAGGTCTAGTGGATTATTCAAAAAGAATCACGTTTTTCTATTTAGTTTTTGATACTTTTTTAAACATTGAATGCGTTATGAAATAATGACTTTAAGTGATTCAAATGCCAAAATATTGAAAACATTCCATTGTCTCTGTCAGGTCCACATTGGGTAAACATCAATAGAAAAATAGGAAATTACTATGAAAAATAAAAGAATTCAGGTTTGTATATGTATTTCTTCGTTTTTAAAGTCATTATCTCATTTCTGATCAGGCAGTAGCATCCAGCCAGCCAGCTAGACAACCATCTACCGTTATCTCTGATCAGGCAGTAGCATCCAGCCAGCCAGCTAGACAACCATCTACCGTTATCTCTGATCAGGCAGTAGCATCCAGCCAGCCAGCTAGACAACCATCTACCGTTATCTCTGATCAGGCAGTAGCATCCAGCCAGCCAGCTAGACAACCATCTACCATTATCTCTGATCAGGCAGTAGCATCAGCCAGCCAGCTAGACAACCATCTACCGTTATCTCTGATCAGGCAGTAGCATCCAGCCAGCTAGAACAACCATCTACCGTTATCTCTGATCAGGCAGTAGCATCCAGCCAGCCAGCTAGACAACCATCTACCGTTATCTCTGATCAGGCAGTAGCATCCAGCCAGCCAGCTAGACAACCATCTACCGTTATCTCTGATCAGGCAGTAGCATCCAGCCAGCTAGACAACCATCTACCGTTATCTCTGATCAGGCAGTAGCATCCAGCCAGCTAGACAACCATCTACCGTTATCTCTGATCAGGCAGTAGCATCCAGCCAGCCAGCTAGACAACCATCTACCGTTATCTCTGATCAGGCAGTAGCATCCAGCCAGCCAGCTAGACAAACCATCTACCGTTATCTCTGATCAGGCAGTAGCATCCAGCCAGCTAGACAACCATCTACCGTTATCTCTGATCAGGCAGTAGCATCCAGCCAGCCAGCTAGACAACCATCTACCGTTATCTCTGATCAGGCAGTAGCATCCAGCAGCCAGCTAGACAACCATCTACCGTTATCTCTGATCAGGCAGTAGCATCCAGCCAGCTAAACAACCATCTACCGTTATCTCTGATCAGGCAGTAGCATCCAGCCAGCCAGCTAGACAACCATCTACCGTTATCTCTGATCAGGCAGTAGCATCCAGCCAGCTAGACAACCATCTACCGTTATCTCTGATCAGGCAGTAGCATCCAGCCAGCCAGCTAGACAACCATCTACCGTTATCTCTGATCAGGCAGTAGCATCCAGCCAGCCAGCTAGACAACCATCTACCGTTATCTCTGATCAGGCAGTAGCATCCAGCAGCCAGCTAGACAACCATCTACCGTTATCTCTGATCAGGCAGTAGCATCCAGCCAGCCTAAACACCCATCTACCGTTATCTCTGATCAGGCAGTAGCATCCAGCCAGCCAGCTAGACAACCATCTACCGTTTATCTTGATCAGGCAGTAGCATCAGCCAGCAGCTAGACAACATCTACCGTTATCTCTGATCAGGCAGTAGCATCCAGCCAGCTAGACAAACCATCTACCGTTATCTCTGATCAGGCAGTAGCATCCAGCCAGCCAGCTAGACAACCATCTACCGTTATCTCTGATCAGGCAGTAGCATCCAGCCAGCTAGACAACCATCTACCGTTATCCTGATCAGGCAGTAGCATCCAGCCAGCCACTAGACAACCATCTACCGTTATCTCTGATCAGGCAGTAGCATCCATCCAGCACCAGCTAGACAACCATCTACCGTTATCTCTGATCAGGCAGTAGCATCCAGCAGCAGCTAGACAACCATCTACCGTTATCTCTTGATCAGGCAGTAGCATCCAGCCAGCTAACAACCATCTACCGTTATCTCTGATCAGGCAGTAGCAATCCAGCCAGCCCTAGACAACCATCTACCGTTATCTCTGATCAGGCAGTAGCATCCAGCCAGCCAGCTAGACAACCATCTACCGTTATCTCTGATCAGGCAGTAGCATCCAGCCAGCTAGACAAAACCATCTACCGTTATCTCTGATCAGGCAGTAGCATCCAGCCAGCCAGCTAGACAACCATCTACCGTTATCTCTGATCAGGCAGTAGCATCCAGCGCCAGCTAGACAACCATCTACCGTTATCTCTGATCAGGCAGTAGCATCCAGCCAGCCAGCTAGACAACCATCTACCGTTATCTCTGATCAGGCAGTAGCATCCAGCAGCTAGACAACCATCTACCGTTATCTCTGATCAGGCAGTAGCATCCAGCCAGCCAGCTAGACAACCATCTACCGTTATCTCTGATCAGGCAGTAGCATCCAGCCAGCCAGCTAGACAACCATCTACCGTTATCTCTGATCAGGCAGTAGATCCAGCCACCAGCTAGACAACCATCTACCGTTATCTCTGATCAGGCAGTAGCATCCAGCCAAGCTAAACAACCATCTACCGTTATCTCTGATCAGGCAGTAGCATCCAGCCACCAGCTAGACAACCATCTACCGTTATCTCTGATCAGGCAGTAGCATCCAGCCAGCCAGCTAGACAAACCATCTACCGTTACTCTGATCAGGCAGTAGCATCCAGCCAGCTAGACAACCATCTACCGTTATCTCTGATCAGGCAGTAGCATCCAGCCAGCCAGCTAGACAACCATCTACGTTATCTCTGATCAGGCAGTAGCATCCAGCCAGCTAGACAACCATCTACCGTTATCTCTGATCAGGCAGTAGCATCCAGCCAGCCAGCTAGAAAACCATCTACCATTATCTCTGATCAGGCAGTAGCATCCAGCCACCAGCTAGACAACCATCTACCGTTTATCTCTGATCAGGCAGTAGCATCCAGCCAGCTAGACAACCATCTACCGTTATCTCTGATCAGGCAGTAGCATCCAGCCAGCCAGCTAGACAACCATCTACCGTTATCTCTGATCAGGCAGTAGCATCCAGCCAGCCAGCTAGACAACCATCTACCGTTATCTCTGATCAGGCAGTAGCATCCAGCCAGCTAGACAACCATCTACCGTTATCTCTGATCAGCAGACATGCACGTAGCATCCAGCCAGCTAACAACCATCTACGTTATCTCTGATCAGGCAGTAGCATCCAGCCAGCCAGCTAGACAACCATCTACCGTTATCTCTGATCAGGCAGTAGCATCCAGCCAGCCAGCTAGACAAACCATCTACCGTTTATCTCTGATCAGGCAGTAAGCATCCAGCCCAGCTAGACAACCATCTACCGTTATCTCTGATCAGGCAGTAGCATCCAGCAGCCAGCTAGACAACCATCTACCGTTATCTCTGATCAGGCAGTAGCATCCAGCCAGCCAGCTAGACAACCATCTACCTTATCTCTGATCAGGCAGTACATCCAGCCAGCTAAACAACCATCTAACGTTATCTCTGATCAGGCAGTAGCATCCAGCCAGCCAGTAGACAACCATCTACCGTTATCTCTGATCAGGCAGTAGCATCCAGCCAAGCTAGACAAACCATCTACCGTTATCTCTGATCAGGCAGTAGCATCCAGCCACCAGCTAGACAACCATCTACCGTTATCTCTGATCAGGCAGTAGCATCCAGCCAGCCAGCTAGACAACCATCTACCGTTATCTCTGATCAGCAGTAGCATCCAGCCAGCTAACAACCATCTACCGTTATCTCTGATCAGGCAGTAGCAATCCAGCCAGCTAAACACCATCTACCGTTATCTCTGATCAGGCGAAGTAGCATCCAGCCAGCCAGCTAGACAACCATCTACCGTTATCTCTGATCAGGCAGTAGCATCAGCCAGCAGCTAGAACAAACATCTACCGTTATCTCTGATCAGGCAGTAGCATCCAGCCAGCAGCTAGACAACCATCTACCGTTATCTCTGATCAGGCAGTAGCATCCAGCCAGCCAGCTAGACAACCATCTACCGTTATCTCTGATCAGGCAGTAGCATCCAGCCAGCCAGCTAGACAACCATCTACCGTTATCTCTGATCAGGCAGTAGCATCAGCAGCCAGCTAGACAACCATTCTACGTTTATCTCTGATCAGCAGTAGCATCCAGCCAGCTAGACAACCATCTACCGTTATCTCTGATCAGGCAGTAGCATCCAGCCAGCCAGCTAGACAACCATTCTACCGTTATCTCTGATCAGGCAGTAGCATCCAGCCAGCTAGACAACCATCTACCGTTATCTCTGATCAGGCAGTAGCATCCAGCCAGCTAGACAACCATCTACCGTTATCTCTGTGCTCCCCACACTCACTGTACAGTCTTTGAGTCATCCTACTTAGTTAGGCTAGTAGCTGCCTAAGTATACTGCAGAGCTGTCTGAAAATAATTGTACTAGTTCTTCAAAGTACATAAGGTATATATTCAAGACTGCTTATTACTACAACTATCAATCGGGCAGAGCTACCTCACGAACGGTCACTAACCCTCTTGTCTGTACATTCCTCTCTTATGCGGTCTGTGTGTAGACCATCCGTCTCTGTCCAAGCCGGGAAGAACAGGTGCAATGGATTATGGTCATTGTAGTTAATAACCACGTTTCTACGCTGAACTAGGTTGAATATTTGCCTAATGAAAACTCCCAGCATCCCACATACAGTCGTTCTTGATTTAATTTCTCTCGTGAATGATTTGATTTCTCTAGAGAAACGGCGCGCTGAGCTCACAAAAAAAAGAACTAAAATGTAATTCAACTAATTGAATTGACTCAACACTACCTCTGAGATAGAACTATAAGAGATCGAAAGATATAGGTCCAAATGAAAGTTCTTACAAATGGGAGAATTACTAAATGTTGTTTTGATTCTCTGAGCAGGTCTGTAGAGAAACAACATTCACATGGGAGTCAGGAAGTTTGAAAGTAGGCTGAACCTTTCTTTTATTGCAGGGCTACTGTTACTAGCAAACCCAACAATCAGTCAGCACTGAAAAGTGCTGAAAAGACATCTCAAACCGTTCATGGCAGCAGTGTGTGTGTGTGTGTGTCTATAGCAAGGATCTGTTTTACAATGAGGCCCGTTGCTAGGAGCAACCTCTGCCTTTCACAGAAATTCACATCTCCCACAGTGAGGCAACCACACACACAACCTTAAATGAACACACACGCAAACACAACTTATACGTACACACATGACTGTAACTAAATAGGCAGGAGTTACGTAACACCAAATAAACAACCCAAAAACAAGTTAAAAACAGACTGTTTCTCTCCTCCAGCTCTCGCCCTTCATCGGTCTCCCTTTATCTTTCCTTTCATCTGTTTTTCTCCCTTATCTATCCCTCCTTCTCTCTTTATCTCTCTCTCCCACACCCTCTCTCCCAATCCTTCTCTGATTGTTGTTGGAGCTGTGTCAACAACCCCCTCCTTCCTCTCCTCTCATCCCTACTTATTTCCCCTGCCTCAGGCTAGCTGTGCAATGACTGTCCCTTTGGAAGAAGCCTATACATACCACCCCTGTTATATATAACACACACACACACAACAAACACACATCACACAACACCCCACACACACACACACAATCACACAACACACACACCACACACACACACACACCACACACACACCACACACACACACACACACACACACACACAGCCACCACACTACACACACACACCACACAACACAAGCACACAACACACACACACACACCACAACACACACACACGTCTGCTGTTTCAGCGCCTGGCTTTTGTTTTCCCTGTTGTTCAGTCTGTGTAAGCATGTAGGTATGTCTGTTGTTGTGTTTATGATGTGTATGTAGAGAGAGATCGAGAAGGACAGCAGAGATGCCTGTAAGTATGTCATGTGTGTGTTGATCATGATTGGTATGTGAGAGAGAGATAGAGAAGACAGGAGCGAAGATGCCTGTAGGTTTGTCCTGTGTTGTGTTTTATGATGTGTATGTGTAGAGAGGATAGAGTAAGGAGCAGATGATGCCTGTAGGTTATGTCTGTGTTGTGTTTATTTGATTGTGTATGGTTGAGAAGAGATAGACGAAGCGACAAGAGATGCCTGTTAGGTTTCATGTTGTGTGTGTTTATTAGATGTGTATGTGGAGAGTGAGAGATAGAGCAAGGACGAGAGATGACCTGTAGTTATGCTATCTATATTGTGTGTGCTTTATGATGTGTATGTGAGAGAGAGATAAGAGAAGGACAGAGAGATGCCTGTAGGTTATGTCTGTGTGTGTTTATGATGTGTATGTGAGAGAGAGATAGAGAAGGACAGAGAGATGCATGTCTATATACTTGTTTATGTATATCCTTTATGTTTATTCTATGTTTATCCTTCTACAGTAATGTCTCTACATCCGCAGGGTCAATATATATGAGTGCATATTACAAATGTAAATGTATGGTATGACCTAATTCTGGAGTGTGTTACTCTGTGTATAATGACAGGGTGTGTGTACATACGTATGTCTGTGCTCGTATAAACAAGTGTGTGAGGGTGTATGTAATCACATGGTTTGTTTGTGGTGTGTGTGTGTGTGTGTGTGTGATGTGATTTTGGGTGGCGAATACAGCCGAGGCTGCAGTTTGTCTGCACACAGACAGTCAGGAAAGTCAGCTAAAAACAGAAGCACATGTACGCTATATAACACAACGGTAGTTAACACACCACACTGAGAGGTGGACACACACACATACAATGCATTATGATGTGGTTATAATGAATGTACGACTTGTCATGAGCATGTATGACATTCTTATAATGTCTTATGAATATATCTTGAAGTGTAACAAATATCGTGAACACATGGATGTTAAAAGCAGGATCCGAAAGGTCAAGTGAGCCAGCTAACTTCTGGGTTGTTACATACAAGTCAGTCTTTGTTTCAAGTCAAACTTATGGTGTTCTTTCAGAATGTTTAGGAAAGTTAGCTGGCTAACTCTTTCATCCTGTTTTGTGACAGTTCTACCCCTCAGTAACCCCACCCTTATTCAATGCACTGTAATGTGTAGACTGTAGCAGATAGAACCGTAGGGTATAGAGCAGAAATTCTACATGTCAGTGAATCATATCCATTCTACACAACACATTATTATCTAGCCATTCGGTTCCATGACGTTGCACCCTCCAGTCTATAATAAGCCCCTTTATTTTTGAAGTTAACTGTTGTTATAAGTTGCTGTATGAATGACATGTTATTTTAAGTCCAGGCTTTTCCTGTCTTTACTGTTTTCCAGTGTGTGTGTGTGTGTGGTTTGTTGGGTGTTGTCGCTCTGCGTGAGTGTGGTGTGTTGTGTGTGTTGGTTGTGGTGGGGTGGTGTCGGATTTGTTGGTGTGTGTGTGTGTGTGTGTGTGTGTGTGTGTGTGTGTGAGCGCGCACGTGTTTTTCTGGTTTCTAACAGGTTGATCCTGCTAGGTCAACCAGCTCCCTGCTCTCTCTCACAGAGACAGGGAGCTAAACTGTGATTCACATCAAAATACATATCCTGCTACAGCGGATTAGAAGCTAGTGGTTCATAACACACAGTCTGCTACACAGGACTAGAGGCTAGTGGTTCTATGTCAATACTTTGCATATGTATGAATTCCATAACTGTTGATGTGCAAAACTGTTTTCCAGTCCCAGCTCAAGCTTATTATTTTGTGTTCCTGATAACTGCATGCTCTGGTTTAGTGCTTTATGATTGCCTCAAGCAATTACAGGCTCCCGAGTGGCGCAGCGGTCTAAGGCACTGCATCTCAGTGCTAGAGGCATCACTACAGACCCTGGTTTGATTCCAGGCTGTATCACAACCGGCCGTGATTGGGAGTCCCATAGGGCGGCGCACAATTGGCCCAGAGTCGTCTGGGTTTGGCTGGGGTAGGCCATCATTGAACCTCTACTCAGACGACACCATTCTGTATACATCTGGCCCTTCTTTGGACACTGTGTTAACAAACCTCCAAACGAGCTCCAATGCCATTCAACAACTTCCGTGGCCTCCAACTGCACTTAAATGCTAGTAAAACGAAATGCATGCTCTTCAACCAATCGCTGCCCGCCCGACTAGCATCACTACCCTGGACGGTTCTGACTTAGAATATGTGGACAACTACAAATATCTAGGTGTCTGGCTAGACTGTAAACTCTCCTTCCAGACTCACATTAAGCATCTCCAATACAAAATTAAATCTAGAATCGGCTTCCTATTTCGCAACAAAGCTTCCTTCACTCATGCTGCCAAACATACCCTCGTAAAACTGACTATCCTACCGATCCTTGACTTTGGCGATGTCATTTACAAAATAGCCTCCAACACTCTACTCAGTAAATTGGATGTAGTTTATCCGTTTTGTCACCAAAGCCCCATACACTACCCACCACTGCGACCTGTATGCTCACGTTGGCTGGCCCTCGCTACATATTCGTCGCCAAACCCACTGGCACCAGGTCATCTATAAGTCTTTGCTAGGTAAAGCCCCGCCTTATCTCAGCTCACTGGTCACCATAGCAACACCCACCCGTAGCACGCCCTCCAGCAGGTATATTTCCCTGGTCATCCCCAAAGCCAACACCTCCTTTGGCCGCCTTTCCTTCCACTTCTCTGCTGCCAATGACTGGAACGAATTGTAAAAATCACTGAAGCTGGAGACTTATATCTCCCTCACTAACTTTAAGCATCAGTTGTCAGAGCAGCTTACCGATCACTGTACCTGTACACAGCCCATCTGTAAATAGCCCACCCAACTACCTCATCCCCATATTGTTATTTATTTTTGCTCTTTTGCACCCCAGTATCCCTACTTGCACATCATCATCTGCACATCTATCACTCCAGTGTTAATGTTAAATTATAATTATTTTGTCACTACGGCCTGTTTATTGCTTACCTCCCTAATCTTACTACATTTGCACACACTGTATATAGATTTTTCTATTGTGTTATTGACTGTACGTTTGTTTATCCCATGTGTAACTCTGTGTTGTTGTTTTTGTCAAACTGCTTTGCTTTATCTTGGCAAAGGTCGCAGTTGTAAATGAGAACTTGTTCTCAAATATAGGTGAAATAAAATAATATAAAGCCAATGCGTTTATCAGGAGTTTATACGTGTAGTAATATGGTGACTCCGGTAGTCAGTCGAGCGGTGTTTCCTCAGACACATTGGTGTGGCTGACATCCAGGTTAAGCGAGCAGTGTGATAAAAAGTAGATGCACAGGCAGGTCATGTTTCAGAGGACGCATGACTCGACTGTCGCCTCTCTCGATCCCATTGAGGAGTTGCAGAGATGAGCCAAGGGACCTAAAACAGGGTAGAAAATACACTTGTGCCCATACCACCCTGAACACGCCTGCTCAGGGTCGGGTCTGGTTAGTATCGGGATGGGAAACCACCTGGGAATACCAGGTGCCGTAAGCTAAATATAAATAAAACATTTAATCATTTTTTTGTTGTTGATTAGATTGATATTCAACCCCGAGCCAGGGGTTTTCCTATCAACTTGTGTGTTTCACTGGGGACGGGGGGGTTGAAAACATTCTGAAATATATAAAAATGTATGTCCCCCCACCTCTAAAACCAAAGTTGTGTCCCTGCCCTAAGTCAACACCTTAGAATTCCCTTTGGCAGTGATTACAGCTGTAAGTCTTTCTGGGTAAGTCTAAGAGCTTTGCAAACCTGGATGGTACAATATTTGCCCATTATTCTTTTTAAAATTCTAAAAGCTCTGTCAAGTTGGTTGTTGATCATTGCTAGACAGTCATTTTCAAGTCTTGCCATAGATGTTCAAGCTGATTTAAGTAAAAACTGTAACTAGGCCACTCAGGAACATTTAATGTCTTCTTGGTAAGTAACTCCAGTGTATATTTGGCCTTACATTTTAGGTTATTGTCCTGCTGAAAGGTGAATTTGTCTCCCAGTGTCTGTCAGAATGCAAACTCTATTCCTTTTATTTTTATCCTAAAAAACTCCCTAATCCTTGCCGATGACAAGTACCCATAACATGATGCAGCCACCACCATGCTTGAAAATATGAAAAGTGGTACTCAGTGATGTGTTGTGTTGGCCCAAGCATAATGCTTTGTATTCAGGGCAAAAAGTTATTTTTTTGCAGTATTACTTTAATGCCTTATTGCAAACAGGATGCATGCTTTGGAATATTTTTTATTCTGTACAATCTTCCTTCTTTTCACTCTGTCATTTAGGTATCTATAATGTTTTTGATCCATCCTCAGTTCTCTCCTATCACAGCCATTAAACTCTGTAACTGTTTTAAAGTCACCATTGGCATCATGATAAAAATCCCTGAGCAGTTTCCTTCCTCTCCATCAACTGAGTTAGGAAGGACACCTGTATCTTTGTAGTGACTGGGTGTATTGATACATCATCCAACGTGTAATTAATAACTAAACCATGCTCAAAGGGATATTCAATGTCTGCTTCTTTTTTTACCCATCTAGCAATAGGTGCCCTTCTTTGAGAGGCATGGGAAAACCTCCCTGGTCTTTGTGGTTGAATCTGTGTGTCACGTTCATGGTATTGATGAGACCAAGGCGCAGCGTGATATGAATACATACTTCTTTTAATGAAGAAATAAACACTAAACAAACTAACAAACTAACAAAACGAACGTGAAGCTATATAAACCGAGTGCTGACAGGCAACTACACATAGACAAGAACCCACGAATACCAAAGGGAAAATGGCTACCTAAATATGATCCCCAATCAGAGACAACGATAAACAGCTGCCTCTGATTGGGAACCAATTCAGGCCACCATAGACCTACATATGCCTAGACTTACAAACACACCTAGACATGAAAAAAAAACTAGGCAATACAAAACAATCATACCCACCCTCGTCACACCCTGACCTGACCAAAATAATATAGAAAACATAGAATACTAAGGTCAGGGCGTGACACTGTGCTTGAAATTCACTGCTCGGCTGAGGGACCTTAAAAGATAATTGTATGTGTGGGGTACAGAGATGGGTAGTCATTCAAAAATCATGTTAAACACTATTATTGCCCCCAGAGTTAATCTGTGCAACTTATTATCTGACTTGTTAAGTACATTTTTACTCCTGAACTTATTTAGGCCATAACAAAGGGGTTGAATACTTATTGACTCAAGATTTTCATTTTTGATTAATTTTTTTTAAATTCTAAAAACATAATTCCACTTTGACATTATGGGATATTGTGTGTACAACAGTGACACAAAATCTAAATTCAATCAATTTTAAAATCAGGCTGTAACACAACAGAATGTGGAAAAAAGTAAAAGGCTGTGAATACTTTCTGAAGGCACTACATACTGTATGTGGCACAAGCGAGAATCAAATCCACATCCTTGGTGTTGCACCATGCTGAGCTACAGTGAGTGGACTAACACATTTAGAAAAAAGGTCATTTAGCCATATTGTCCTGTGTCCATCACAGTTCCAACCCCCTTTCTGCATCTATCTATCCTCTTCCTCTCCCTCCTGTCTTCGACAGCTGGTTGACTTGGGTGGCAGCCAGGCTTGGTCACGGAGTTTGAGAGAGAAAGAATGGGTGGCAGGTAGCCTAGCGATTTAGTTCGTTGGGCCAGTAACCGAAAGGCCGAAGGTTCGAATCCCCGAGCCGGCTAAGTGAAAAATCTGTTGACGTGCCCAAGGCACTTAACCCGAATTGCTCCTGTAAGTCACTCTGGAGAAGAGTGTCTGCTAAATGACTACAATGTAAAAAGAGAGAAAGAGAGAGAGGAAGACAGAGGTGGAGGTATTGTGTGTGTGAGGAGTGTGACAGAGTGATTGGGTTACCAGGTGATGACCTCGTTTAGACACCTGCCACCTTCAGCAGAGATTAACACAGAAACCCTTCGCATGCACGCACACACATACACTTGGCAGCGAAACCAAGTTTCAGCGGGACCAGTATCTTAATCCTGTCAAGGTAGAGTTAGGGGACAGAGAGAATCCTGTAACAGCGATGGTAGCTTAACTCTGCATACATCGGTTGGGTTTGTCCTAACAGAACTCGGCTAGGCGGACGTCTGTGATCGCATACTCCCTGAAGACCTTCACTTGAAAAACGAGAAAAAAAGCGCCAATATTACTGTTGTTTGTCCCTTTTGAGCCACTGTAGCAACAACATAGCCAGAAACACTTCCTCAAAATAGTCTGAATTTATCTAAGATGAATCAAGAAATGTGTCATTAATTTTGACGTTTTTGCCGAGGTCTTAGTCATGCAGTTTTACATCTAACTAAGATGTTTGGTGCCGTATTTCTCAAGTGAAAAAATTTGCATAAAAACAAACACTTCCTGTTGACACTCCTACTAGGAGTAGTACTGTTGACAAATCAAAGACGAAGGAGCATAGACTTTGGCTACCGAACTTCGACTTGCCTCAAGAAAAAATGGTGTGCTCACGAATATCCGAGAAAAAAACTATCAAAGCCTGCTAATTGAGTTATGAAACTCTGACAGACATAACGGTTTGATAGAAAAACACAGCTGGTGAACCATTGTTTTTATACGCCACTTAGCAGAGGCTTTTATCCAAAGCGACACACAGCAGAGTGGGTGCATACATTTTTTGTATGTACATGTGATCCCTGTGGGAAGTAAAACCCACAACCTTGACGTTGATAGCGCCAGTCTTAAAGAGTCCCAAAATAATAACATATCTGCTTATGTGTACAATAACATATATGTCTAAAGAGGAGAGGGGTGGACATAGAAAAAGTAGGGAGATGGAGAGAGGGGGAGGATGGAGAGAGGAGGAGGAGGATGGTGAGAGGAAGAGGAGGATGGTGAGAGGAAGAGGATGGTGAGAGGAGGAGGAGGGTGGTGAGAGGAAGAGGAGGATGGTGAGAGAAAATACAAGAGCTGCAGCAGTCAGATGTATATCTGTATGTAGGAGCCAGCTGTTACACTAATCCACCAATCCAACAGGATTATAGACCACGTCACACAGAGAGAGAGACAGAGCGAGAAAGAGAGAGAGAGAGAGTGACAGAGACAGAGAGACAGAGAGACAGAGACACAGTGACAGAGACAAAGAGAGCGAGAGCGAGAGTGACAGAGACAGAGAGACAGAAAGACATAGACGGAATAGTATTCCATTATATATGACTTTATGAAAGATGCATCAGACCGTGTGTTTGTGTGTGATGTCTTACTATTGAGGGGTGGGGCACTATAGACCTCAGCCAAGAGAGAGGAAGGGTTATGGTACGCAGCACGAAGATTATGAAGGGAGAGAGGTAAGAGGGAAGGGAGAGGTAGAGGGGGGAGAGGTAGAGGGAGAAGGAGAGGAGCAGGTAGAGGGGGGAGAGGTAGAGGGAGAGGAGGGTAGAGGGAGAAGGGGGAAGGAGGTAGAGGGAGAGATGGGTAGAGGGAGAAGGAGAGGTAGAGGGAGAGATTGGGTCGAGGGAGAAAGGAGATGGGTATGAGGGAAAGGAGAGGGAGGAGAGGTAGGGGAGATGGTAAGGGGGAGGAGTGGGTAGAGGGAGAAAGGAATGAGGTAGAGGGAGAAGGAGGAGAGGAGGATGGGTAGAGGGAAGGAAGGTTAGAGGGAGAATGGAAAGGGAAGGAAGGGAGGTTGAGGATGGAGAGGGAGAAGGAGAGGTAGAACGGTGGGACGGAATGATGGTGATTGTTCGCGAGGGTGCGGTAGAGGAGAGAGAGAGGAGGAGGGTAGAGGGAGAGCAGAAGTGGTACGAGGGGAAGAAGGAGGGGGAGAAGGAGAAGGATAGAGGGGAGAGGATGGGGTAG
>NC_036870.1:20485384-20493261 GCF_002910315.2 Salvelinus sp. IW2-2015
TCTCTCTCTCTCCCTCCTTCCCTACACTCTCTCCTCTCTCTCCTCTACTCTGCCTCTCCTCTCTTCTCTCTACCTCTCCCTCTCTCTACCTCTCTACTCCCCCTCTGACCTCTCTCTCACCCCCCTCCTCACTAGCTCCTCTACCTCTCTCTCTTCTACCCTCTACCTCTCTCTACTCTACCCCTCTCTCTCCTTCCTCTCTCTTCCTCTACCTCTCTCTGCTACTCTCCTCTCTCTCTCTCTCTCTCCCTCCTCTCTCTCTCTCTCTCTCTCTCTCTCTCTCTCTCTTCTCTCTCTCTCCTCTCCTCTCTCTCTCTCTCACCCTCTCTCCTCTACGCGTTACTCCTCTCTCTCTCTACCTCTCTCTCTGCTCTATTTCGTCCTTATCTCTCTCTTCTCCCGCTCTCCATCCTCCCCTCTCTTCTCTCTCTCCTCTTCTTCTTCCCTCCTCTCCCTCCCTCTCTAACGCTCTCCTACCTCTCTCTCTCTCTCTCTTCTCTCCTTCTATCTCTCTCCTACTCTTCCCCTCTCTCTACTCTCTACCTCTCTCTTCTCTCCTCTTCTGCGCCTTTTGTCTCTACCCTTCTCTCTCTCTTCCTATACCTCTATTTCTTTTCTCCTGTTGTCCCTCCCTTCCTCCTTTTCTATCCCATCTTTTTCTTGAATAATGTTCTGTAATGAATAGATTCCATGATAGTCTTAGTAATATGCTATCTCTTGGTGATTCCTGATAAATCTAGTCAGAA
Organism: Salvelinus sp. IW2-2015; assembly: GCF_002910315.2. Classification (NCBI taxonomy): domain Eukaryota; kingdom Metazoa; phylum Chordata; class Actinopteri; order Salmoniformes; family Salmonidae; genus Salvelinus; species Salvelinus sp. IW2-2015. The sequence goes on from NC_036870.1 coordinate 20,486,131, forward strand.
CAAATGGGATTCCCATCAACGTTGTGTGTTTGCCTCTGCAGCCAATCGTATTCAAAAGTTTAAAGGTCAACACCCATGGTATTTCTTTGCTATAAGTTCTTCATCCCTCCCTCCCCACAACTCTCCTACACACATTACACACACATATTTGGCTCGCTCACACCACACACAGCAAATAGAAGCCTTGGTCCAGGGGTTCTCTTTCAACAACAGCAAGCCACATTTTTGAAGCTTGTTGGAAAAGTTTCTATAAGGAACACCAGAACAGTGAACGCCACAGGAGCCGACGCCCTCTTCTACTGGCCTGTGTGAAACAAGCCATTTCAGCTAGCTATATCTCACACACACAGCACAACACACACACACCACACACGACACACCACACACATCTACACACACACACACACACACACACACAGACCACCACACACCACATCACACACACACACACACACACACTATGTGTCGAGGGCATTGTGGCAGACAGCTATATGCCCCCCCCCCTCCTTAATGTAGTGCGTCTGGCGAATGTGAGTCAGTCTGTCTGGACTCAGTATATCATCATATCACATGACAACTCCATTCAGTAGGGACAAGACAATATCAATCACACACACACACACACACACACACACGTCTCTGTGGCCTGGCTCCCTGCTGGTTGAGATTAGGGGTAATCCAGAACTGTTGGGATGAAAGATTAAGAATGAATTACCTGCTGCTGGTGAGACAGAGAGAGAGCGAGGGTGAGACAGAGAGAAAGAGAGAGAGAGAGAGAGAGAGAGAGGGTGAGACAGAGAGAGCGAAAGGGTGAGCTAGAGAGGGTGAGGGTGTGTATCATTCATGTCTGTGCGTGTATGAGAAGCCTGAAACTCAGTTAAGAACAAATTCTTATTTTCAATGACAACCTAGGAACAGTGGGTTAAATGCCTTGTTCAGGGGCAGAACAACAGATTTGTACCTTGTCAGCTCGGGGATTCATGCATGCTTGCAGTGTGTGTGTCACAGGAGGTTGGTGGCACCTTAATTGGGGAGGACGGGCTCGTGGTAATGACTGGAGTGGAATCAGTGGAATGGTATCAAACACATCAAACACATGGTTTCCACATGGTTTCCATAGTTTCCATGTGTTTGATGCCATTTCATTCGCTCCGTTCCAGACATTATTATGAGCCGTCCTCCCCTCAGCAGCCTCCACTGGTGTGTGTATCATCCATTTCTGTCTCCTCATGCAGACACACACACACACACACACCGATCATTAACTTCAGTAGCTCATTCAGGCTGCAAACGCCTTGGAAGGAACCATCTAAAGAGCTGGGGTTTAAAGGTCAACCCAAGGGGTTCTAGCACACACACACACTAGTGTCTACGGCTACGTTTATACTTTGCTTTGAAGCACAACATCTATTCCCTATAACGCCAGACATTGAGTCCATAATCAAGGAGTATCTTTTTCATTCAGGCAGTATAGTAATAGTTCAGATTAAGACATTAACCAATCAACTAAGAATTTCCTTACAGCATTACACTTAGTTCTCTGTTAGAGTCGCAGAACGTAACAAGGTATACAGATACAACATTACATTGTAATATGGTGCACTTGGATTTTGAAAAATCTATATAAAAAATACCTTTTTCTTGTTTGTTTAAGGGTAATCTGCTTCTGTGGGGACACAGATGGAGGCTGAATGTCTGATGGTTGTTCATGAGGATAACACAGTGGTTCCACCTGATCAGGCCTGTTTAATGTTCTGGTGACCCACAACATACTCTCTATAACACACTATAGAACAGTACATTACATATAGTAACATCGACGACACAATGGGCAATACTTGCATCCACACACGGTCATCTGTGGTTAAACTCTACATGAGCATCTGTGGTCGAAATCTGATCCTTCTCTAGTAATGGAGGAAGAAGGAGGGGTGGGAGATGTAAGGAAGGAGGGAGAGGGAAAAATAGGGGAGAGAGATGTACTAAGAGAGAGATAGATTGAGAGCAAGATGTAAATAGGGAATCTCTGAGATAGCGAGTAGAGATGTAAAAATGGAGGGATGGGGAGGGAAAGGGGGAGTGAGGGATGGGAGAGGGGGAGTGAGGGATGGGAGAGGGGGAGTGAGGGATGGGAAGAGACGGTTGTAGCAGGAGCTTCTGACCTCGTTCACTCCTCTGTCGGGACATCGGCTAAATTATTCAAAAACACACACGGGAAGCCCCCCCCTCTCAGACAAAGCTCAAAGGCCAGATCTACAAATACACACTTCCTGTGTCCAGCAACATAACCCCACAACATATCAACACACACATGCACAAATCAAGACTAACAGTGAAATGCTTACTTAAGGGCCCTTCCCAACAATGCAGAGAGAAAATAAGAGAAATGATGGAAAAATAATAAAACGAGGACTAAATACACGAGTACTAGTACGGGTTGATGTGCAGGGGTACGAGGTAATGAGGTAGATATGTACATAGGGCAATATGGCAAAAAATGAAAACACAAAGCAGACCAAACTCTTTGGTCCGTGATGTACTGGGCCGTAAGCACTACCCTCTGTAGCGCCTTGCGGTCGGATGCCACACATACACGCGGCTTGGGCGGTATCCAGATTGCCATACCTTCATACCGACATTGTGCCATACTGGGATATCCAGTAATACCAGCACTGAACACAAGGGGTGCTATTTTCAAACCCCACTGAGCCTCTAATCGAAAATCCCATAGAGAATGCTAACTAAATATTAACGAGCGCATTACAAAAATGTTATAGTCTCTGACAAACTATTTTCAGGACAGACATCCCAGCTCATAAAGTTATACAAGTAAGTCAAAAATGCTACTCACAGTTTGCTGCACGCACAGAACAGATATTACACAGCAAGGCTCTCGAACCAGAAGGGGATTCTCTGCTATTGTCAAGTGAAGCTTGATTTTGGAAGAAGCTAACCACTTAGCTAGATGGCTAACTAGCTACTAAACTAGCAAACCAAAAGCACGACTGCAGAGCGTTTAGCACATTTTAGACAGTTAACTTAAAAGGTGCAATATGCAGAAATCCTAATTCCGTTTATGTGACAAAACAAGCAATGTATACTGTAGACTCTACAGTGTAGAGAATCATTGTACCATCTATACCGGTGTGAAATATATTTTCAATAACCAAAGATATTGTATTTTCAACTGGTAGATATGTACAGAAAGTAAAAGATGCAAAAAACGAAACTTAAGAACGGGAAGCATAGAAATAGCGCAACAGATCTACCGTTTCTTAGACTTGCTTTCAATAAGAATGACAGATCTATAACTCACATTTCGTTGTGAATTTGGTCAGGTCGCCCAAAAAGTTATATATTGCAGCTTTAATAGTTATAAGATATCTAGCTGGCAAACATTTAGTTGTGAATTCCATACTGTAACTAGATCACCTGGCGCGTCCTGCACAACAGTGAGTGAATCACAAGGCTCCGGGTTTTCGTCATTGTGTGCTTGTAAACAAACACCACGTGACTGGGGACTACTGGTAAGCTTCATAAATGAAGAATTATGTGACAGGTGAAATGAAGAACGCAATCTTCTTTATCTCCTAACGTATTGCACAAGTTGACTGCAGGTGTTTACTTAAAAAGTAGCTACAAATATTAAAATGTATTAAAACAACTTCAAACGGTATTGACAGTGGGCCAGCAACTGTTGATGTTGAGACTGGTGTTTTGCGGGTACTATTTAATGACGCTGCCAGTTGAGGACTTGTGAGGCGTCTGTTTCTCAAACTAGACACTCTTATTTACTTGTCCTCTTGCTCAGTTGTGCACTGGGGCCTCCCACTCCTCTTTCTATTCTGGTTAGAGACAGTTTGCGCTGTTCTGTGAATGGAGTAGTACACAGCTTTGTACGAGATCTTCAATTTCTTGGCAATTTCTCGCATTGAATAGCCTTCATTTCTCAGAACAAGAATAGACTGACGAGTTTCAAAAGAAAGTAATTTTTTCTGGACATTTTGAGCCTGTAATCGAACCTACAAATGTACAAATGCTGATGCTCCAGATACTCAACTATTCCAAAGAAGGCCAGTTTTATTGCTTCTTTAATCAGAACAACAGTTTTCAGCTGTGCTAACATAATTGCAAACGGGTTTTCTAATGATCAATTAGCCTTTTAAAATTATAAACTTGGATTAGCTAACACAACGTGCCATTGGAACACAGGGCCTGTCACGCCCTGACCTGAGAGATCCTTTTTATTCTCTATTTTGGTTAGGTCAGGGTGTGACTAGGGTGGGTACTCTAGTTTTTGTATTTTTATGTTGGCCTGGTATGGTTCCCAATGAGAGGCAGCTGTCTATCGTTGTCTCTGATTGGGGATCATATTTAGGCAGCCTTTTTCCACCTGTTGTGTGTGGATCTTGTTTTTGTATTGTTGCTTTTTTAGCCCTACAAAGCTGTACGTTTCATTTGTTACTCTTTCTTGTTTTGTGCCGGTTATCATAAATAAATAATGATTAACCTACCCCACGCTGCATCTTGGTCCGCCCATCCTTCCAACAACGATCGTTACGGGGCCTCTGTATGCCTATGTAGATATTCCATTAAAAATCAGCCGTTTCCAGCTACAATAGTCATTTACAACATTAACAATGTCTACACTGTATTTCTGATCAATTTGATGTTATTTTAATGCACAACTTTTTTTGCTTTTCTTTCAAAAACAAGAACATTTCTGAGTCCCCAAACTTCTGAACGGTAGTGTGTACATACATACACACGGTATACCGCCCAAGCTTAACGCACACACATGGATCCATCCACATCCATCCATGTTATTGGTTACTGAGGTTAGAAGAATGCTAGTTGTCCCCAAAAGCCACGAACTAAAACACCCAAAACATGTCAAACATGCCATCTCTGTTATCCATTAAACCAGGGGTTCTCAAAAAAAAATGTTTTTTTACATTTCATTTTTTAATTAATATTTCTAACAGATTAAACACATTTTGGCCAAGGGACCTGTGGAATACGTTTAGAAGATAAAATACAATACGATGTAATATTATTAATAGATCATTTATGTTCTTAACCCTGGGCAACATGGAGGTTGATTGGGATATTTGGTATCTGCTCCACCAATTATCCATTCTTCAACTTAATGAGCGACTGTCTTTAAAAAGCAACAAATCCCTTTGAAGACGGCCTGTGGAATTGATATGGGTCAGAAACAGTTATTCTAGTGTCAAAATTGACTACAAAGTGTAAATAGGATGATTTCTATCATAAAGTCAGTCTCTTCTAAAACAGAGTTTGGGTTTGATTGCCCACTAACATTGGAGGAACATCTGTGATGATTGCACTCTATCCAATAGGATGAGTGAGACAGACCTGCCCAGCAGCTCCGACTGTTTACATAAGACAACACGTCGCACATTTAACTTGAGAAATATTGCCCCAAACACCCTAGTTAGATGTAAAATTGCCCAACTAAAACATCCTTGGCAAAAACGTCAAAATGAATGACATATTTCTTGAGTTATCTTAGATTCATTCTGGGGGTTTTGAAAACGTGAAATAGGCTTCCAGTGTCTCATGGGGGGACAAACATTAACCAAACGTGGAATCGGTCAGGAAACACCTCCAAGACTGAAAATGTGTTTTTATAATGAGTAAGAGAAAAACACACGTGCCAATCGACTTGTTCAGTGGCTCTTTACACTTCTTGTATTCCCCTCCAATTTTTTTGTTTTTTTCCTAAACGCACTGGAATTTAAAGCATGAATCCTTAGTTGCTACATCGATCTTTGGTATGGAATACCACAGTATACCCATTGATTCTTGAAGAAAATAACTTAGAAATGCCTCATGAGCTTAGTTCAATTGTCGTACCTCATCAGAACCCAAAATTTCAGCTTGTTTTACTCCAATGTTTGTAAACAATGTAAATGTAAACAAACACTATATAGCCTCAAAACATGGTTAAAACTACAATTTTGATGTCATGGATGGTCATTCCTTGCATCTATAGCTCTGTTTATGAATTTGAGAGTGGTTACATTTTTCCAGGCCCATCCCTCAGATTTTTACCAAAACAGAGTAGAATTGCAGGAAATTAGCTAGAAAACTGCAACATTTTCTCTCTGATGCCAAGAGGAGGACCTTTAAAATGTTCCTTTCCAGGGCCCGAGACTTGGTTCATCCGGCCATGCACTGCCGAAGTCATAGTAAAACTCCTTGTATGCTATTTTTATCTCACTTGAATTATGAGGGGGTCCCTGATGTATTTGCCAGCACAAAAGGGGTCCCCGGTCTGAAAAAGTTTGAGACGCCCTGCATAAACGGTATCTCAAATGTTAGTCTACCTTTATCGCTCCTGCCTCTCCTGCTGGGAAGCTGAATTTCAGAGTTCCCTACAGGGCGGATCAGATTTCTGACCACACCCATCTGGTCTCCTTGGTAACCTAATTACCATGATCGCTACGGAAACACGTGAGACAGATAGAGAGAGAGATGGAGGGAGAGAGAGGCAAAGAGAGGAGAGGAAGGATACATGCACGTCACCAAACACACATGCAAGGAAGAGAAGCAGACAACTGAGAAGGAATAGAGGTGAAAGATGCATCACACACACACAGAATCACACACACACACACACAGAATCACACACACACACACACAGAATCACACACACACACCCACTAAAAAACCTATATGTTTATGTGAGGGAGTGCCCTGTTTCTGGTTTATATTTATAGTGAAGCCCCAAAACAGAGATCCCAGAATGCTTTGTGGTTTTGGAGACAGTACGCTGCTGCTGCTGCTCTCTAATTTACAGTCCTGTTATAGAATGCACACACACAGTTTCTCTCAGTGTGCATAAATGCACGTGCACACTAAACACAGGGAGGTTGAGGGAGAGAGAGAAATAAAGAGAGGGATATGGATAAAGAGGGAGGTTGAAGGAGAGAGAGATAAAGAGAGGGATATGGATAAAGAGGGAGGTTGAAGGAGAGAGAGATAAAGAGAGGGATATGGATAGAGAGGGAGGTTGAAGGAGAGAGAGATAAAGAGAGGGATATGGATAGAGAGGGAGGTTGAGGGAGAGAGAGATAGGTTGCGGGAGAGAGAGATTTATAAAGA
>NC_036870.1:20493922-20514265 GCF_002910315.2 Salvelinus sp. IW2-2015
GAGGGATATGGATAGAGAGGGAGGTTGCGGGAGAGAGAGATAAAGAGAGGGATATGGATAGAGAGGGAGGTTGCGGGAGAGAGAGATAAAGAGAGATAAAGCTGTGACAGCAGCAGTAGTGTGGTTGTCATAGCGATGGCCATGGAGAGCAGGTAGAGCAGTGTCTCCTGGGAAATGAGCTACACTGGCCTCCCTCCCCCTCGCTCTCCATCCCTCTCTCCCACCATCCCTCCCTCTATTGGTCTCTTCACAGCTCTCTACATCTCACTTTGCGTTCCATCCATTCATCTTCATTGTCGATTCTCTCCTTCTATTCATGTCTCCCTCCCTCCTTTTTCTTTCCTTCCTGTGCATCCCCCTCTTCCTTCTCTTGAGAATATGAGTGTGTGAGGATGTCTGCAGTACTGCCCAATTACTGAGGGTTTGTTCTGTGTGTGTGGGTGTGTGTGTGTGTGTGTGAGAGAGAGAGCTAAAGAGTAAAGACTGTAGTTGACTGTACCCAAGCTGCTACATAGGCCCGTCTGTAAGCACTAACACTACCAACACACGAACACATGCACACCTTATACAGTAGATAGTGTGTAGATAGTGGCAGATGGATAGAGATGGGAATCTCCCTATCTGACACCAGACACACATTACACTGCAGCCCCTACATGGAGCAATTTTGCCTCGTGTGCAATAAGTCACTATTTCAGGTGAAAACACTAAGCCTGGGGAAAAAACTCCTTCTATCCCCACACCCTATCCCCTTCCTCTAACCCCTTCCCTGTCAGTATTTAGAGAGCTGAAAATGACAGGCTAGGTGTGGGTACCATGATGATGTCATACCTCCATTAAGCATGTTGGAGGGTAGAGACATATTATGAAAGGTGTTTCTTCTGGACCTGGGGGACCACCAGACAGTCCACCTTTTTGTTTTAGCCCTGCACTAGCACACCTGACTCAACAAAACCTTTGGTTCTTTGATTCAGGCGTGTCAGGTTAGTGCAGGGCTGGAACAAAGATGTGGCTTGTCTGTATGGTTGTCCCTCAGGAGAGCGAGGGGAAACACTGGTTCCACCTATTCACGGCTGTGTCCCATAACTGAACACTAGTACAATAGAGGTAAGGGGAGCCGAGGGGTAGGGAGTAGGGTTGAGACATCATCACTACACTGCTTGTTATCATGGCAGGCTCAATAGACTAAAGGGTCTATCAGAGTACCAAACATGTACGCGTATGCACAGCAGTGTTCTAGAATATTGGACTGTTGGCATTCATACTTTGAATTCTCAGCTCAGCTCAAGGAATTTCTCCAGCAGTCAACACATTCAAATGAATAGAGGACGCGTACCAGAGACGCGTTGGTTGGGAATTGTGGGGAGGTGCGTGTTGGGGCTGTGCGCCCCTCGCAGATGGTGTCCTCAGAGCCGCGTAGCTATGTCACAACGGGGTGGCGGACTATCGCATCTCAGCGTCTGTGATTTTAGCTTTAGGCCAACACAGACCTACTGTAAGCCTACACACGTACAGACCTACTGTAAGCCTACACACGTACAGACCTACTGTAAGCCTACACACGTACAGACCTACTGTAGGGTATAACAGAGCTCTGGATATGAGCTGAGAGCAGTTTCATTTCCTACTACTGCAGTGGAACTGGCCCCAACCCTGAAAAATTGATCCTAGGCTACATAGTGTAGTATAGGTATTATTACACACTATGACCTATATACTGTATGTGAGTTCATGCTGTTATCTGTTTCCATACCCATCTGTGTATGTGTGCCTCTATACAGATCGATGTGTGTGGTAGAGTCTGTCCTCTAAAGGAGTGAGAAGGACCCACATCCTGTGTCAAATTTCCTCTCACATTCCACATTCTCTCTCTATCCCCCTCTCTCTCACACTATTTTCTCCCTCCCTCCGTCCTTTGCTCTCTATTGGGGGCTTGGTCTACCATTTCAGGCACAAGAAACTGATTCATTGCACGAACCAAACATGATCCTCAAAAACACCCCACTTCTCACACACACACACACACACACACACACACACACCACACCACACACCACACACAACCACACACACACACACACACACACACACACACACACACACACACACACACACACACACACATAACATAAAAGCTCTCTCTCATTTCATACACACCACAAAAAAAGCTAGCACACAAACCCTGGCAGGAAAAGACAGGCAGACACACACACAAGGTCGTTGTGGGATGCAGCAGATGTCTGTGGGAAAATCACGCTTCATCTAAATTTACATGGCAGGAAATTACATCATTGCCTCATATCACAGGAAATAAATACCAATGCAGACCATCCACTAAGGATTGAACCAGGACACACACATGGCCAGTCATTCACTGGAGGCAGCAAAAGATCTGGGCAAGTAAGCCAATCTGTGTTTGTGCGCCTTTGATGTGTGTGTGTGTGTGTGTGTGTGTGTGTGTGTGTGTGTGTGTGTGTGTGTGTGTGTGTGTGTGTGTGTGTGTGTGTGTGTTGTGTGTGTGTGTGTGTGTGTTGTGTGTGTGTGTGTGTGTGTGTGTGTGTGTGAGACTGTCCCCAGGGCAGGGCTTTCTTGGGTTGAGGGACTCTACACAGTCTATGCAACAGATCCTAAGGATCTACGTATTTTTGTGTGGCTGAAGTTTTGGAACGTGATGCAAACGGAGCTCCATACCTCCATTTGTGTAGACTGTGAAATCACTGTTGAGAGCCCTTTCCTGCGCATAGCTGAGATCACTGATGTATGTGTGATGTGACCTGTGCCAGCATGAGAAACACACCTGCCCCCGTGTGTGTGTGTGTATCATCAGGGTCAGATTAGAGGGAGGTAGGCCGCCAACAGCACCGACTGACACAGTTATTCGTATGTGTGCGGCCTGCCAAAGGCTATGGCAGCCAGCGGTACCGGCCTGGTCATTCAGCTCCGAGCACCAGGCCACCTAGACACTCCCATTAAATAGGTTACTGTAGAGCCGGGGAAATACAAGCGATTCACACGTTATCACATACAGAGCCGTCCAAGACTTGTTGGACAGCGAAGTCAAACTTGTAGTTTGAGCTCTACTCCAGCAAAATGAATCCAAGATCACATAGTGAATAAGAGGAAAAGTACAGAATGTCCCCTTTTAATGCTCCCAAGTGGCGCAGTGGTCTTAGGCACTGCATCTCAGTGCTAGAGGTATCACTACAGACCCTGGTTCGATTCAAGGCTGTATCACAACCGGCTGTGATTGGGAGTCCCATATGGCGGTGTACAATCCGGGTTAGGGTAGACCATCATTGTAAATAAGAATGTTCTTAACTGACTTTTAACTGACTTGTCAAGTTACATAAAAAAATTTATTGGAGGATATTTTAGGCATTATGTGCTTTACCATTTTAAGCCAATAGCACTTTTGCATCCAAGATGGACTGTAGACGGACTGTAGATGGACTGTAGGCTATATGAAGAATTGTGTTATCATACTAAGAGCACAACGAACGACTTCTCCCGGTATGGAGGATAAATTGGTACCGGCTGGTGAGGGGGTGCTGAATGCGCATATGCGCGTGACGCACTGGTTGGTTCCGGGAGACGTGCGCATTCCTAATCAGTTCGCCTCGCGATTCCCGATGACATCATTCTCATCCCTTGCGCACCGCATCGCGTTTCCTACAGCCCACCCCTTCTTCACCACCACATACACACACCCCCTCCGGTTACCAGAGAAGCCCCTGCGTTTTCCGGACAGGCCTCGTTAGCTCTCACCTCCGCCTCGGAAATAGACGCACGCACATAAAGAGGTCAACCGGGCAGCAGATCGAACACCCCACCGTGTCCCCTCGCCGCAGTAGGCCTACGGACTCGAGCATAATTACCGGGGGATGTAAGTGAGCTCGCGAATCAGACGCCACAGAGCAGTTAACCGAATAAAGACCCATAATAACCTAAATTAGAACGGACCCACTAATTACGCACACAACTCTCGAGTTCTCTCTGTGTGTGTGCGTAATTAGTGGGTCCCTTCTAATTGAGGTTATTACGGGTCTTTATTCGGTTAACTGCTCTTTGGCGTCTAATTCGCGAGGCCTTTCTAAAAAATTAACCCCTGTCTCTGAGACACAAAGACCCGGGCAGAGACTGGGGCCGCGAGCCAGACGCGGGAGTCACGGGCGGCTCGCGACCAAATGTGGGTCGAGTCCAATATTTACTACCGATCACCGAGTAGTACTGCTGCCTCATTATCCACGAGCAACACACACAGGCAGACACGCACGCACACACACCAAATATATAGTTTATCAATACCCTATGGCCTATGCTATGGAACCCTAGATCCCGGACCACGTTGCGACATGATACATCCGTAGAAATGGAACAATAGAATACAAAAGACCCGGCAGACCAGTGCCCTTACCAGCGCGGAGTGAGCGAGCAGCGCCGCGAGGATCGTCATCAGACACGGCGGCAGCTTCATGCTGTGGCTGGGGGGCGCGAACCTTCACCGGGGAACAAGCGCTTCTCTCCGTAGGCAGTAGTCTCCAACTTCAGAGTGCACCGCCCCTCCTCGCGAACATCCGTCTGGCGTTTTATTAATCCGTATCGGTAAAACACTAAACCGGCGTGTGTCCTTCTCCGGTAATGGTACCAGGCATAAAACGAGTGGAGATTCCTTCTTCCTACGATGGAAGCCTTTTTCTTTCTATTATTTTGTCCCCCTCTGTTGGACCCTTTAGTGTTCAAGACCTGGTAGATATAGCCTACTACCGGGAGATGCCAGACCTCAGCTCTATCCTCCCCCTCTCTGTCGAAAGCAGGATGTTCCTTATTATGGCGACGCCGCTCGGCCTGGGAGAGTCTGGCAGAAGGGGTGTGTGTGTGTTAGGCGGGGGGGGGGATCTCCTCTGGCGGGCGAGGCGAGGATGCCCCCTGCAGCTCCGAATAGGCACCCACTGGCTGTTCCTCGCCTCTCTCACACACACACAAACGCATTCATACACAGGGTTGGGCGGATTACTTGAAAAAATGAATTCCTTTAATGATTATAGTTAGGCTTACATGAAATAAAGTAATTAGTAACGTAATCCTTTGAATTACTCAAAAGGAGTAATGTAATCCGATTACTTTTAGACCAGACATAGCCGAATTTAAATTTGCAGCGTTTAAAATAGTTGTATTTCATTTAGTAACATTATTTCCAATAGTGTAAGAACATAGAGAACCTATAATTCACATGTTCTAAATGTGTGGGCATACAGGCTACACAAGGTTCCAAAATATTGTCACGGTGGCCTATTCAAACTGGTTGAATGAATAGACACGGCTTCAAAACATTCACACCTGGCCCACTGGTCAATCAAAGAAAAAACTAATGTCCGCAACTCTGGTATGCTCCCATGGTGATGTAATCAGACGCACAAAAAAGACAGCGTTTTGATCCGAAGACATTTCGATCTCTCTGTCTTTGTTGTGCGTCTGATTAAATCACCATAGGAGTAGTCTACCAGAGTTGCCGACATTCCTTTTTCCCTTGACGTTATTCTGTCCTGCACCTGATAAATTGGATATGCATGTTTCTCTTTTCCATTGGTCAATCACAGTCGTCTGTTCTCCATAAAGCTCCTGCCTTGCTTGCTGCTTTGTAGACTATTTAGACCCACTGTGTACGCTGCAACCTGGACTCAGAGGTAGACGTAACATAGTAAACGTAAATTCGGAGTACCCCAATTAGTATGTTATGTTTCGTATGATATGTATTCATTTGTGGATGTGCATCATCCATTTTGTATAAGTTATACATTTACATTTGTATGATGTTACAAATTCCAAATTGTCTGTGATGAGATTCAAACACGCTATATTTTGGTTGGTAGATGTTTGTGTTATATATTTTTTGCCATAAGTAACCTGTCTTATGTAAGTATGCTAAAGGTAAACATCTATTATTTTGAGTGTCACTTATTTACGTTTACTATGTTACTATGTTACTTGTCTCCCGGGTGGCGCAGTGGTCTAGGGCACTGCATCGCAGTGCTAGCTGCGCCACCAGAGTCTCTGGGTTCGCGCCCAGGCTGGGCTGGGTTCGCGCCCAGGCTCTGTCGCAGCCGGCCGCAACCGGGAGATCCGTGGGGCGACGCACAATTGGCATAGCGTCGTCCGGGTTAGGGAGGGTTTGGCCGGTAGGGAGGGTTTGGCCGGTATGGATATCCTTGTCTCAGTATGTAAAAATGTAATAAAATGTATGCACTCTACTGTAAGTCGCTCTGGATAAGCGCGTCTGCTAAATGACTAAAATGTAAAAAAAAATGTAATGTTATAGTCTGAGACCAGGCTGCACATTCGCTCTCTTCCCCCTGTGCGCCCAGAGTGGGCCTGGCGGACAGAAAATTTGACAATGTGATATGAGAGCACAAAACATTATGTAGGCAAATTATTCTATTGGGGGGGTGGGGGAGTCTGAATACTCGGGAGCCCTATTTAGCCAGTAAAATATAGAAACAATAGCCTAATTGTCAAACCCAAACTTCATGACAGTTACTGGTTTAGGTTGCACATCAAAATATCTTGAATCATGCATTCTTGCTTGGATTAAACCAGTTATTGAATCATACTTAGGCCTACACTTCTTAATAAAGCACACTGAATGACTTTAAAGAATCGTGTGACCTACAATAAGAATCCATCCACCTTTGATGGGCGATCAGCAAGACAATAGAATCGAGAGCCTGTGAGACTTGAGGGTGCACTAAATGATGGCATTGCTGAGAAATTTTCATCAAATGTTCCTCTTGATAGCAGATAAAGTAATCCAAAATATAATCAGCTGTTTTTAAGAATGTAACTAATCTGATTACTATATACCTAATCCCCATTACATGTAATACGTTACTACCCAACCCTGCAAACAAACACACACCTCCCGGTGAAAGAACACAGGGGCCGAGGTAGAGCACATTCCACACTGCAGGGTGCATGGGTGCAACTCCAGGTTACCAGGGATGTGTCTGCGTTCAAAACAACTGGGAACTCGGAAATCTCTGACTTCTGAGTGTTCCAAGACAACTTTGAACTAGGAAAAAACTAGCTCAGACTGGGAAAAATCCCTTTGAACGGTCATCCAACTCGGAATTCAAGCCGGGAACTCCTGCCTCTTTCTAAAACTCAGACTTTCCAACCTGAAGATCACTGAAGTCATATTTTACCTATTTTATCCCCCTGAGTTCCCAGTTGTCTTGAAAGTACCATTAGGCCAACCGGAGTCAGAGGGCCTTCACACCAACATATCCGCTGATTCTACAGTAAAAGTAAAATGGGTCGCGTTCAGTAGCCTAGGCTAGAGGCACAGGGAAAAACGTTTTGAAACATTTAACTGAACTTGAAGGTCAGTCAATTTCAATGTGTTTCTATGTTATTGCCTAGGCTACTCTACTGCTATGACCCTTTCCATTATACTGAGGTGAGGTGACATTAGCCTATTTTTATTGGGCATGTGAGTGCATGTTCCCATGAGAAGTACCACTCTCCTGCCATTTACTGACTTGTCCTTTGTTTTTTCGAGAACAGTTCAGCAGCTGAAGGCAAGGAGAAGAGAATGACTCTGTTGACTAAAGGAGTGTCTTCTGATGTAATGGTTTTTAAATATTTTAAACTGCACAAATGGCATCAAGCTGAATTACACACAATTTACAATGAAATAATATTTTAAAAAGGAGGCATTACAAAACACCATAATTATACAAATATGTCTTTCCTGATTCCCTTACCCTAACAAAAGTTGATAAAAATTCTGGGATTGTTGGTTTATTTGGTGGCTGTATAAAAAAAGCTCTTCCTTTCTTGGAGGACAATACAACTATACTTATTTTATAGGCTTCAAGGCTAGTACTGTTTTATCACTCTGCAGAGAGAAGGCTCTATATGTGTACTCTTAAATGATCAAACCAATCAAAGAATAAATAGAAACCAATCAATCATCCTAAATGTAGCTAGGTGACAACCACATCAGTCATGGATAAAAAGCTTCCTCGCAGCAGTTATATCAGCTCAAGTAAGAAAAGACAAGTGATGTACTTTGCATCTCCCTCACTCCATTGTTAGGTGTGGTGAGGATTACCAAATCCCATCTCAACACGGCTCCATGTGTTACCCAACACAAATCAGAGACACAGACAAACAAAAACCACTCGAAATGACACTTCAAATTTTGACTGTTTTTTTTGTTCAGTTTTGTTTCAAAATAAAGACTCACATCATTGTTTAGAGACAATCTACAACAGGAGTTACAAAAAATAGTTGCCCAGGCAATAAACATACACAGGTTTCTGTTATAACTATACACATTATGGTTACAGGTGGTGCTCCTATTCATATACACAAGGCTCGCTGCCCCAAATGTACACCGTGTCGCTGCCGTCTGCCACAGCGGTAATCATGGTTACAGAGGGCAAGACAGGCGACGCCCGGTCTTTTCCCGGGGGACATGGACATATGATATGATACATCACTTTTACAGGACTAATATAGGTCAAAAAAAACAAACACACCACTCTCCTCTTTTCTGTACAACTCATTGTTTCACTTTACCCCCCTGAGAGAGGGGGAGATTGGGCAGGTAGAGGGGTTTGAGGTAGACTCAGCGATGACAGTACACCGTAGAGCTACTTCCTTCTTTGAGACTTAAGTAACAACACCTTTCATATATCATGCCTCAAGATGAGCCAATAGTGGTAGTGTTGGCAGATTTGAAATAGGTTGTTGTAGACGTCTGCAAGCAGGAAGTCGCTCCGTTGTGTACCATGTCATATCACGGCGTCTACCTTTAAACTCACGGCCCCTCACCCCCTTCCCTCAGAATTCCTATAAAAAGATCTAAAAAACAAATACAGCTTCATGTTAAAGCAGAAATGACTACTACTAACAGTGTGTCCTGTGGTGGTGGTAACAATCCCCAAACTACACCGCAAACGTTTTGCGTGTTCCGTAAGCGTAATGTTTTTGGACTGCTACACCAGAAGGGGGAAACCACTTTATCAGTTATTTACACTTCAGTCAGACGCCAGGTCTCTCTCTGCGTTTTAAATAGACTTGAAGTGTAAAAAGACTTGTCTCGTTGATTTCAGTGGATTCGTTTCAACTGTGGCTAACAAATGTTTAGTAAATGGATAAGCCACGTTTGCCGTGTAGTTTGGGGGTTGGGGAGGTGGTGTGGTTCAGGCAGTGAGTAGAAGGTCAAACCAGAGGGTGGTGGTGGGAGGGGGCTTTGTACAAGTACTACGCAGTATAGAAAGGGCTTTTCAAAACAAAAATTTGATATTACAATTTACAATATACAACAACTCATATACCACAACCAAGGAGGTGAGAATATACACTGAAATGCACAATAGTTTTTCTAAGATTTTAGTTTTTTGTGTGAGTTTTTTGTTTTTTTATATCGTCTGATACCAAAAAGGGTGGTAAATCACTTTTACATTACAAGGGTTTACAAATGTACAATTATACAGTCAGAAATATGTGTTCACTACTAGGATACATTATAGATACAGATTCAACATCAAAAACCAGAAAAACTACAAAGTTTTATATATATATTTATATATATATATGCAAAGGTCTACACCAAGTATACACGCTATATATAGAAGCAAGACCGGAAACGAATCTCCCATGCTAAATGATCTGTGTGCTGGTAAGCTCATGGTGCATGTGTAGCATGTGTGTGTGGTGTGTGCGTGTCTGTTTGTGTACGGTGTGTGTTGTCTGAGTTGGTGACGTCAGACAAATTAAATACGTTTGTTCCATCCCATACTTGCGATAGGACAGTGTGTGCGCCGCAGCAGTAGCAACAAAGTTAAATGATTCTAATTGATTTAAAAGACGAATAAAGAAAAAAAAAAAAAAGGGAGAGGAATGGAGGGGTGGGATGCTTGGGTTGGGGGAGGGGCTAAATTAACCAAGGCTTCCTGTTTAGACAGGCCCCTCCCAATGGGCTACCATGGGGGTAAGAGTGAGCGGGAGGGTTGGAGTATTTAAAGAGGGTCCTACATGATGTAATTGGGGGGTAGGATAGTAGTTTACATGATCTCATTAGGAGGGGAATAAAGGGGAGGAGGGGGTATAGGGTTACGGGTGTCGGGAATAATGGGGTATATATGGATAGTAGTTTACACGATGCCACTAGGCGGGCCACTCCGTTCTTCATGTAGGGTATAGGCCAGGGGTTATGGTACAGAAGACAAGACATTCCAATACAACGTCAGCTGTGCACAGAGAGAGGGTGGGTTTATGTTGAATGGCCACCGTTCCTCCAACACCCAGCAGGTGATCTACTGCACACGGCTGACGTACATGTTGGTCCGTCTTGTCCTTAAGGGTAGTAGTTTACATGATGCCATTGGGAGGGCCACAGAGAGGGCCCAGGTCCACTCCATTCTTCATGTAGTATTTCTCCAGCTTAGCCAGGATGTGTTTGCCATACGTATACTTCCTCAGAGTGGAGATGTGGGGCCGGATCTGATGGGGAGAGAGAGGGAGAATTAAGTACACACACAATTGCATAACCATCGATACATATATTTCTAGAGCTTTGAGAACACGAATGAAAAACCGCTATACAAAATAAATCACACACACACTACTTCTCTCTTTCAAACACACACACAGGTCCCAACCTTGTGCATTACGATCTTCCTCTGTGTTGGTTCAGCCACGTCAATCATCTTCTGAACCACGTAGTTGGCGTACTGGTCCTTCATCATGGTGTACAAGGCGCTGTGGGGCCCCTCCGTCAGGCTACACACCTCGTCTATCAACACGGCCCGCTCTGCACGGGACGCATGGCTCACACACTTCTCCACCACGTTACTGCAGAGAAAGGCTGGGTTAGCCACGGATTCTGCTTGGCCTTTTGCGTTCTAGGCCAGGTTAACTGTAACTTTGACAACCACAGATTCAAAACGGGTTTATAAACAATGTTCCCTCTATGCTACGTACGGGCAAGCAGCTCTCCTGGGACTGTCGCGCAGAATAAATATCAACCCGCGCAGAGAAGCACAAGATTTAACTTCACTCAACTAGTTTTCCCCTTTAGTTAACACTACCTATGTGGGAATTGTGATCGAATCAACTCAAGATCAGCCACTTTCAACGCAACATACCGAAACAAAATTACGCAAGATATTTTCTTGTAATAATAATAATTCATTTTATACAGTGGTTTCTTGTGTCAAACAACATTTTCATTCACGTCCTTGTCTGAAGGACAAGTGGATAAACAGGTTAATGTCAAGCCCTGCATGTTTTTTCCCAAAAGTCTCATGGAACATAGGCCTACATTGAACACCACACATTGGCTGCTACTGTAGGCTTCATGATAGAACAGCTATTTCCATGTTAAAATGTTATAGGATGCATGTTTTCCATTGTTTTTGATGGTATGCCACTCTGGTAGGCCTACATTATGATCCAATAGCCACAGTAGTCTACTTGGCCACTGTTATAACTAACTTAAAGCGGTTTGCGCTGAGCAGACCTGAAATTTGGTCAATGACCAAAAAAATGATAAACCAATATGATTGCTTGATGTGCGAGTGTGTACCTGGCAAACTTGTGTTGGCTCAGCCCCAGTACGTTTCCTCTGATCTCAGCTACTATCTTACTCTTGTCCTCCGCTCTGCCGTGTTCTAATACATGCTGGATCACATAGTTACCATACTGGTCCTGGACAGAGAGAGAGATTTACACACAGTTTGGCATTTAGCTACTTGACAAGGCTGAACATTTGTTCAACCAGTTCCAGCCTTAAACACAATACAGAATGTCAGTGTGATGACAATGTCCTGATCTGGACATCAGCAGATGCAAAACAAACATATGAACAATTTTGCAACAAAATGTCTGGTGAAACCGGTGGTGTGTGCGTTTTACCTGCACCAGTTGTTCAGTGTGTTGGTGCAGCTCCTCCAGAATGGGCAGGGTCTGGTCTGGAAGGCAGTGTTCTAGAATACGCTGGATCACTCTACAGCCGTAGGGGTGGGTGGAGAGGGCAAACACCTGCAGAGACACACACATTATGCACACACCTAGACCTTAACACACCTGACATAACTGATGGCTCATTCACACACCAGTGAAAGACTGAAGAAAGCCAATTCCCAATGACCTACTTAACTAGACAAACAATCACTAACGTTTACACAACTATCTCCTGAGTGGGAATGGAAACACGCAGGAATGTGGAAATCGGTACAATTGAGAAATCCAAGAGCCCAATCCAATGTGACTAATATACAGACAATCTTTATGTGAGCTGAAAAACCACAATTTATAGTGCATTAGCTCACTCTCCCACAGTCAGCGAAGCACAGGCACAATATTCTCTTTAAAAACACACTCTTTATGGTCATTTTTCACTTTAGCCAGTGGATGGAAGATGGTTGCCTCTGGGCTGCTGTTGCCATTAACATGGTGACCCACGTGTTCCCTGCAGGCGATGTGTGTGTGTGTGAGAGAGAGTGTGCGCGTCACCCACCTGTCCCTTGAAGGCGTCTATTATGAAGTGTAGTGCGTGGGGCTGAACACACTCAATACACTTCTGCACCACGTGGTTGCCATTCTGATCCTTCACACACTTCAATACATGGCCGTCCAGCTCCCGCACCATCTCACTCTGCAACACACACAGGGTTAGAGATAGATGAACACACCAAAGCACACAGTCTATAGTTGTTATTTGCGTGGAGGCTCCTCATACACAGACATGGACGATGTGCACACACACATGGCAGTACAATACGTACTATAACTTGTTGGTCTGAGGGGATGAACTCCAGGGCCTTCTGTATGACTCTACAGCCATACATCTGCAGGGCCAGAGACAGGACATGACCCCTGATCCTCTCTGCTAGAGCCAGCTTTTGGTCCAGACTGCCAAACTACACAAAGAGGGAGACCGAGAGAGAGAAGAGACAGAACAGCTAACACAAACACTTCTGGATGATGTACAGTGCCTTCAAAAAAAGTATTCACACCCCTTTAATTTTCCCCATATTGTTGTGTTACAGCCTGAATTTAAAACGGACTAAATTGAGCTGTGTCACTGACCTACACACAATACCCCATAATGTCAAGGTGGAATTATGTTTTCAAAAATGTTTACAAATGAAAAGCTGAAATGTCTTGAGTCAATAAGCATTCAACCCCTTTGTTATGGCAAGCCTAAATTAGTTCAGGAATAAAAATGTGTTTAACAAGTCCCATAAGTTGCATGGGCTGTGTGCAATAAGTGTTTAACATTCTTTTTTTAAATGACTACCAAACACCTGTACCCCACACACGCAATTATCTGTAAGCAGTGAATTTCAAACATAGATTTAACCACAAAAACCAGCAAGGATTTCCAATGCCTCGTAAAGAAGGGCACCTATTGCTAGACGGGTAAAAATACAAAAAGTAGACATTGAATATCGCTTTTAGCATGGTGAAGTTATTAATTACACTTTGGGTGTATCAATACACCCAAAGATACAGGCGTCCTTCCTAACTCAGTTGCCGGAGAGGAAGGAAACCACTCAGGGATTTTACCATGAGGCAATGGTGACTAAAACAGTTACAGAGTTTAATGGCTGTGATAGGAGAAAACAGACGATGTAATAACATTGTAGTTACTCCACAATACTAACCTAAATGACAGAGTGAAAAAGGAAACCAGTAAAGAATAAAAAATATACCAAAATATGCATCCTGTTTGCAATAACGCACTAGAGTAATACTGCAAAAAAAATGTGGCAAAGAAATTAACTTTATGTCCTGAATACAAAGCATTACTAAGGGGAAAATCCAACACATCACTGAGTACCACTCTTCATATTTTCAAGAATGGTGGCGGCTGCATCATGTTATGGGTATGCTTGTAAATCGTCAAGGAATATGGTTACAGGACAAAAATAAACAGAACAGAGCTAACCACAAGCAGAATCCTAGAGGAAATCCTGGTTGAGTCTGCTTTCCAACAGACACCGGGAGACAAATTCACCTTTCAGCAGGACAATAATCTAAAACACAAGGCCAAATATACACTGGAGTTGTTTATCAAGACGACATTGAATGTTCCTGAGTGGCCTAGTTAAAGTTAACTTAAATCAGCTTGAAAATCTATGCAAGACTTGAAAATGGCTGTCTATCAATGGCCAATCTGACAGAGATGGAAGAATTAAAAAAATAAATAAAGGGAAAATATTCTACAATCCAGGTTTACAAAGCTCTTACAGAGACTTACCCAGAAAGACTCACAGCTGTAATCACTGCCAACAGTGTCTTTCTGGGTAAGTCTTTAAAATCCTGTTTTCACTTTGTCATTATAGTGTAGAGTCTAGATTAAAATATTTTGGGGGGGGAATTCAGGCTGTAACAACAAATGTGTAATAAGTCAAGGGGTATGAATACTTTCTGAAGGCACTGTAGCAGTCAAAACACATAATTTACACACAGAGACAGGCCTGTTAGAAATTAGCCCCCCAAATACACACAACTCAAAGAACTTCTGGATTAGGTACCTGTCAAAAAACACACAATTGCCCACATACACACAGACGGGTCTGATACCAACATAAACGTTCACACAAACCTCAAAGAACTTCTGGATGACGTAGTTTCCAAAGACGTCGACCATGAGTTGATAGGCAGCCTGGAGGATCTCACTAAAGACCAGCTGACGCTCTGCTGAGCTGGCCCTCTCCAACTTCAACTGGATAAACCTGGAGGGGGAAAAATAGTTATTTTCATTATCATCTTTGACTCAACTAGGGATAAAACGGTTACCGGTTTCACGATAAACCACGGTAAAATGCCCAACGATTAGTATTACCGTTTCTAACTTTAATTATCCATTAAATCGTTTGATTACCACAGTTTGAAAAACTCACAGTAAATACTGTCGAGCATCAACCAAAGTTAGCAACAGTCTGACGCAGGTGCAGCATGCAACGTGGGTTTTGTTTTGTGTGAAAACATGGCGGAAGGCAGTGACAGCGCTCGGGAGATTTCTCAGCCTTCTAAGAGGACCAAATCTGAAGTGTGGTCGTATTTTGTGTTTTACAAGAGTGCCGAGGGAAACTTAAATCGAAGATGGTCACCCTGTCTGCAGAACATGCAACACTTAAAATCTCTAGAGTCATCTTCGTGACCACCACCCCCTACTTTATTGCAAATGCAAGGTCAATTAACTTTCAGCTCAATGCATGATGTGGGGACTTCGGAATGGGGGAAAATGTCATGGTTTGTCCATCTAACTTGCTAACAGCTTGTCAATAATGTAAACTGAAGCTTTCGGTGTTACCTACTCTTGTAAAAACACAACACGTTGTTCTGCTGTTGTATGCGTCGTGTGTCTGCAGACTCTATTCGCCCATTGCACACGATAACTAGTACTTTAGTCACCCAACCAACACATTTTGTTCATTTCAAATCTGTCAGTTGTCGACTTGGTTGTAAAAGTGTTCCAACTGGAGAAACACTATAGACTCCTATACAAGACAATTGTTGGGCTCATTGCAATTACTATCACTGTCTTAAGACTCATTTGTATTTATGTAAATTGTGCATGGGGTCATTGCATATACTCAAATGCAACACAGAACATGGACTGTGTATGTGTAATAATAATAATAATAATAAATGTGACAACACCAATAATAATGCATTTGCTATTCCCTATTAGAGTGGGCGTGCAGCAGGCAAACCCAGTGATGCTACTGGTCCCTCATCTACAGTTGTGACAGACACTGAGCAAGCATTTACAAAAGGCAGGCTGCTTATGCACCCACATCAAAATAATGCTCAGACCTCACTCCAGCCCTTTCATATTACATTGCATGATGCCATTTCAAACTGTTGAGAGGCCTGGCTTTCTGAGGCTGATAAAGGTGCCGTGCTGCTAATTTAATTTGTTGTTTGTTTATTGGATTGCTTACTTAAGGTTGTGTTCATTAAAACCTGCACTAGGGAAACTTTTACCTCTCATGGCCACAGTGCCATTTTTAATGTTATTATTTTAATGGTTTATGCAAACAAAAAGTGCATAGTGCTGCTAATTTTATTTGTTGTTTTTCAATATAAAACTTGGTGAAATGATTTCAGTGTATCAGTACTTTTTGAACATTTCCAGCACATTTTAAAACACCCCGATAATACTGATAATACAGATAACCGCGATAACACTGATAACCGCGATAATACTAATAATACAGATAACCCCGATAATACTGATAACCCAGATAATACAGATAACCCAGATAATACAGATAACCCAGATAATACAGATAACCTAGATAATACAGATAACCTAGATAATACAGATAACCGCGATAATACTGATAATACAGATAACCGCGATAATACAGATAACCGCGATAATACAGATAACCTAGATAATACAGATAACCGCGATAATACAGATAACCGCGATAATACAGATAACCTAGATAATACAGATAACCTAGATAATACAGATAACCGCGATAATACAGATAACCGTAATAGTGATAACCGCGATAATACTGATACTTTTGGTCACTATAATCGCGATATTACATTTTCATACCGTTTCATCTCTAGATTCAACATGTTCCTATATTTCTGCATTGGCAATGTAAGCTCCAAAACTTTCCATACCAGTAAAGTGTATTGAATTGCATTGAGGGGGTTGAGAAATAAGGAGAGCGGGAAGAAAGAGAGACAGGAGATAGGGATGAGGAGAGAGATGAGGAGAGAGATGAAAGACATGAGAGAGAGGGATTGACATCATGGTTTTTAAATAGAACATTCCAGTTGTAAAAGTCATGTAGATAGGCCCAGCATCCAAGCAGACAACATCTGGAGTCCATCAATGAGGATGAGACAGTAGGTCTATGTTTTGGTACTGGACAGGAGTGATGAGAGATTATTTGTGTGGTCTACGTCTCTACCTGCTGCCGTGCTGGTCCTGGCTGAACTCCATGTGTGTGTCTCTACCTGCTGCCGTGCTGGTCCTGGCTGAACTCCATGGTGGTGTCTCTACCTGCTCGCGTGCTGGTCCTGGCTGAACTCGATGTGCGTGTCCCTACCTGCTGCCGTGCTGGTCCTGGCTGAACTCGATGTGCGTGTCCCTACCTGCTGCGGTGCTGGTCCTGGCTGAACTCCATGTGTGTGTCTCTACCTGCTGCCGTGCTGTCCTGGCTGAACTCCATGTGTGTGTCTCTACCTGCTGCCGTGCTGGTCCTGGTTGAACTGCATGTGTGTGTCTCTACCTGCTGCCGTGCTGGTCCTGGCTGAACTCGATGTGTGTCTCTCTACCTGCTGCCGTGCTGGTCCTGGCTGAACTCCATGTGTGTGTCTCTACCTGCTGCCGTGCTGGTCCTGGCTGAACTCCATGTGTGTGTCTCTACCTGCTGCCGTGCTGGTCCTGGCTGAACTCCATGTGTGTGTCTCTACCTGCTGCCTGCGCTGGTCCTGGCTGAACTCCATGTGTGTGTCTCTACCTGCTGCCGCGCTGTCCTGGCTGAACTCCATGTGTGTGTCTCTACCTGCTGCCGCGCTGGTCCTGGCTGAACTCCATGTGTGTGTCTCTACCTGCTGCCGTGCTGGTCCTGGCTGAACTCCATGTGTGTGTCTCTACCTGCTGCCGTGCTGGTCCTGGCTGAACTCCATGTGTGTGTCTCTACCTGCTGCCGTGCTGGTCCTGGCTGAACTCCATGTGTGTGTCTCTACCTGCTGCCGTGCTGGTCCTGGCTGAACTCCATGTGCGTGTCTCTACCTGCTACCGTGCTGGTCCTGGCTGAACTCCATGTGCGTGTCTCTACCTGCTGCCGTGCTGGTCCTGGCTGAACTCCATGTGCGTGTCTCTACCTGCTGCCGTGCTGGTCCTGGCTGAACTCCATGTGCGTGTCTCTACCTGCTGCCGTGCTGGTCCTGGCTGAACTCCATGTGTGTGTCTCTACCTGCTGCGTGCTGGTCCTGGCTGAACTCCAGGATGTGCCCGCAACTCTCTCAGCTGCAGGTTGGGGTAGCGGTTGTTCCGGAAGTCTTCCAGGAGCCGGCTCCGCCCTGACGGCATCACATCCGACATTCCGTAGCGTAGCCGTGACGACGGGAAGAGCTGGCTGCTGGGAGAGAAGAGGGAGGAGCCAGAACTGGCACTGCGATATTTCGCCTCCGCCCCCGGAGCAGCAGAAATGAAACGACCACTGCCATTGGTCAGCCCTCCTGGGGGGAGGGTTCAGAGAGTAGTGATGGTTAGTACTGATTGGATAACATAATAATAACAATGATAGAATGTTATAATACACTAACCCCAAAAATACAATGCAAGTTATGTCAGCATGTTAATAGACTTCATCACTCACCCAGGTTGAGGTTGGATGAGGAGCTGTGATTGGACAGAGATGGGGGTGGGGTTAGGGAGTGGGAGGGGCCTTGGTTGGGCAGGGGCATTCCGACAGGCCCGGGGGAGGAGCTAAAGCCCAGGGTTCCGTTGTAGAACCCCCCGTGACCAATGGGAGTGAGACTCGACTGGGTGCGTTTGTACAGGTCACTACTGCCGGTCAGAGAGTCACGACGAGAACCACTCCCACCACTGGAGTTAGCCACTGGAAGGAGACAACCATAAAACACACACACAGCTGTCACTATAGTTGGCCGGTAGAGGGAGTTATACACAGAGGAGAGCAGGCTACAGACAGTTAAACACAGAATGAGAAGCCTCTCCATCCAGCCTCCTGAATAGCAGCCTTGGGTTGCACATGGATAGAGAGGGAGAGAGATGAGACAATAAAACACCACAGACACACAGTCACACACACACCTGCGGTCCCAAAGCCTCCCAGCGTAGCTCCCAATGTTGCTCCCAGAGAAGAGTTGCTCTGACCGAACCCCAGAGAGGCAGAGCCAGGGCCTGGCTGGGTGGAGCCTGTAGAGAAAACATCATATCACTTTCTTTAATCTACATTTGTTTCGGAATTTAAATGGTAAATTAAATAATATTTGCACACACATTTTGGCCACGTTCCAGGCTGACTACATTGCAGACCCCTGCGGGATCTAACGTCTGGATAGATATTTGACATATCAACTAAACGCGTAATGATATAAGAATCTGATGCCAGACTGCGAAGTCGATGAAACGGCATGCAACCATTGAAACGTCTGCAATGTAGTTCGCCTGGAACACAACATCTGTCAATTCACCCGTTTTGTTTTCACTCACAGTACGTTGTTTGGCTACCTTGAGAGAAGAGGGAGGAGCTCTGGGAGGAGTTGCTGAGAGAGGAGGATCCATAAAAAGAGTTTCCTGACATAGCCCCTCCCCCCTGCTGCTGAGGCTGCTGGGATTGCATGCCTCGGAACGGACCATTGGCCCCGCCTCCCATACCGCCGTTAGCCGCGCCACCTGCAGCTGCTGCAGCCGCCACTGGAGAGGCAGAGCGAGAGAGAGAGAGAGGTAGCGAGAGAGAGAGAGAGGTAGCGAGAGAGGTAGCGAGAGAGAGGTAGCGAGAGAGAGATAGCGAGAGAGAGGTAGCGAGAGAGAGGTAGAGAGAAGAGACAGGTTACGAGAGAGAGAGAGAGAGAGGTTAGCGAGAAGAGAGAGAGAGAGAGGACGGAGGTGGACGGTGGAGAGAGAGAGAGAGGAGAGCGAAGAGAGGTATAGAAGAGCAGAGAGAGCAGACGAGAGAGAACGAGGAGGAGAGAGAGAGAGAGAGAGAAAGAGAGAGAGAGACGAAGAGAGAGAGGAGAGAGAGAGAAGAGAGAAGAGAGAGAGAGAGAGAGAGAGGAGGGAGAGAAAGAGAGGAGAGAGAGAGAGAGAGAGAGAGAGAGAGAGAGAGAGAGAGAGGAGGTAGAGAGAGAGCAGAGCGAGGAGAGAGAGGTAGAGAGAGAGAGGAGCGAGAGAGAGAGAGAGGTAGAAGAGAGACGCAGAGAGAGAGAGACGGTAGAGAGGAAGGTAGCCGAGAAGAGAGAGAGAGAGCAGAGAGAGGATAGCAGAGAGAGGAGAGAGAGAGAGGTAGAGCAGAGAGAGAGAGAGAGAGAGAGCAGAGAGGAGAGGGAGAGACGGAGAGGAAGAGAGAGAGCGGAGACGAGAGAGAGAGAGCAGAGAGCGTGAGTTAGAGAGAGACGAGAGAGAGAGAGAGAGAGACGAGAGAGAGAAGAGGAGGAGAAAGAAGAGAAAGCGAGAGAGCAGAGAGAGAGAGAGGTAGAGAGAGAGAGAGAGAGAGAGAGAGAGAGAGAGAGAGAGAGGGAGAGGTTAGGTAGAGAGAGAGAGAGAGAGTTAGAGAGAGAGAGAGAAAAGAGGGAGAGGAAGCAGAGAGACGAGAAAGGAAT
>NC_036870.1:20516892-20521850 GCF_002910315.2 Salvelinus sp. IW2-2015
AAGGTAGCTTAGATGAGAGGTATGCGAGAGAGAGGGTAGCGAGAGAGAGAGTAGCAGAGAGAGGTAGCGTGAGAGGAGGGTAGCCGAGAAGAGAGATGTAGCGGAGAGAGAGGTAGCGTAGAGAGAGGTAGAGAGAGAGCGGTAGGAGAGAAGAGGTAGCGAGAGAGGTAGCGAGAAGAGAGGTAGCGAGAGAGAGGTAGCAGAGAGAGGTAGCGAGACGAGATAGCGGTAGCGAGAGAGAGAGGTAGCGAGAGAGAGTAGCAGAGAGAGAGAGAGAGGTAGCGGAGAGAGGGTAGAGAGAGTAGCAGAGAGAGGTTACGACGAGAGAGTAGCGAGAGAGTACCGAGAGGTAGCGATGAGAGTAGCGAGAGATGTTTTAGCGAGAGTGAATCTCCTAAAGAGTCAAAAGGGAGTGAGAGTTTGATGGGCAGATAGAAGTGATGGAGAGATCCTATATTAGGGTGATTGAGTGATAGTGATGTGTGAGATGTTTGTCTTTTTAAAATGTATTTTACTAGGCAAGTCAGTTAAGAACAAATTCTTATTTACAATGACGGCCTACTGGGGAACAAAGGGTTAACTGCCTTGTTCAGGGGCAAAACGACAGATTTTTAAATTGTCAGCTCAGGAATTCGAATTCGATCCAGCAACGCTCTAACCACTAGGCTACCTGCCGCCCCAGATGGAATGATAGTGTAAATGGAGGAGTGTGTTACCTGCTTGTGCAGCGGATGGAGAGATAATAACTGAGCCTGCGGGGGCCATGAGGCGTACAGGTCCACCCCTAGATCCTGTGTTGACCACTAGCGCCCCCGTCTGGTCATAGTAGGCAGCTGGAGCCAGCATGGGATAGCCTGCAGAGAGAAACACGAGTTAGACTAGCGTTTCCCAAACTCGGTCCCCCCCCCGCAGCAACCAGTGATCCGGGTCAACAGCATCAATGTAACAGTATAGCTTTCATCCGTCCCCTCGCCCCGACCCGGGCTCGAACCAGGGACCCTCTGCACACATAGACAACTGAAACCCCCGAAGCATCATTACCCATCGCGCCACAAACACCTCGGCCCTTGCAGAGCAAGGGGGGGAACAACTACTTCAGGCGAGTGACGTCACCGATTGAAACGCTATTAGCGCGCACCACCGCTAACTAGCTAGCCATTTCACATCGGTTACACATGCTTATGGGTCTAACGGTTAATTTGCATAATTTTGTGGAATTAAATTGGAGCATGTGTATTTATCACATGCCCACAGCGAGCCTATTTTGAGCACAATATCACCTCAGCAATAGAGCTGCTGGGGTGAAACCCAGTCATTGTGCAACAACTCTAAAATAAATAACTTATTAAAAATGGTGTTGATCACCACAATTAAAGAGTTACTATTTTTATTTCTCAACTAGTGCGGCTCCCATTCAAGTGCAATAGGCAAGGATGGGCATGTTATCAGAACGCCACCCACCGCTTTGCAATGTGAGCTGCAGGTAGGATGCATTTTGAAAACTGAACATTTCACTTCATATTATGAGGCATGTCTTGCCTTGCTTCAAAGTAGCCTAGACAACATCTGACCATGGAAACATGGAGGCAATTATTTTATAAGGACTTCCTTTCATATTCCATTGAAACCAGCATTTCTCTTGGTTTTCCTATCACCTTTCTTTCTTTGTAGGGAGAAGCCAAACGCACAATCCTAGTCATATTAGCAAACCATCCTAGTTGTTGCACCTTTAGATTCTCCCTCTTTCTAAGTCTCTAGCAGAGATCAGGTGCACTGTTAAGAACGGTGTTCTCCCACGAATTGCATTTTGGAAAATGTTTGAAAATTGTCTACTTCATTACAGGAGTTGCTTGTTCTGTAAAGATTATGGTAATTCATCTAAATGTGACTTGTCATTCTGAGTACCGTCGGTGGACGACCTAATGGGTAACACACCCAAAGCATATGCTTCAGGTAAATTTCTGAAATGGCCGGTAAATTAAAATATTCCCGGGTTATGTTGCCTGGGGCAACAGAAACCGTGGTGTGTGTATGCAGGCACAAGCGTGTGAGTGTCTGTATGCGTCTCACCAGGCACGCCGGCCGCCAGCCCCTGTCCGAAGGCGAGCGCCGAGTTGACAGCTGCGGCGGAGATCAGCTGGTCATTCTGCTGACCCTGTTGACCTTGGCTAGGGGTCAGGGGTCTCTGGTTACCGCCCCCACGCATCACCTAGGAACCACAGGATACACAAAGCAATAGCCAATAGGAGGAGGGCAGAGGGTCTGAAACTGGTGTTATCCTTAGTAAAATGCCATGGACACAACGTGACTGGGCAAATAATGTGCATGATTGCATCAATACTTACTCTATGCATGCTGAAACAATCTACAACCACAAAGTGGTGAGCATTGAAAGACCGGCAAAAAATGTATGACAGTAGCGTTATCTAATGGGAGAGCAGTTGAGGAGAGGTCTAACCAATAGGAAGCCACTGACCTGTTGTTGGTTCTGCTGGTTCTGTCCTTGAGCCTGTTGATTGGCTGAGTTGTTGGCGGCTGCAGCCTGTTGCTGGAACAGATTGGCTGGATACACTCCCCATGGAGTTACCCCGTAGTACTGAGGAGGCATCACCGCTGGGCCTGAACACACACACATGGTACGTTGGTTGGCACATACAATGCCAGAATAGTGGGTTCGATTCCCTGGAGTACGTATATGTAAAAAGTATGCAAGCATGACTGCAAGTTGCTAAATGATACAGTTGAAGTTTACATACACCTTAGCCAAATACATTTAAACTCAGTTTCACAATTCCTGACATTTAATCCTAGTAAAAATGTCCTGTCTTTGGTCAATTAAGATAACCACTTTATTTTAAGAATATGAAATGTCAGAATAATAGTAGAGAATGATTTATTTAAGCTTTTATTTCTTTCATCACATTCCCAGTGGGTCAGAAGTTTACATACACTCTATTAGTATTTGGTAGCATTGCCTTTAAATTGTTTAACTTGGATCAAACGTTTCAGGTAGCCTTCCACAAGCTTCCCACAATAAGGGGTGAATTTTAGCCCATTACACCTGCTCTGTCAGGAGGAACTGAGTCAGCTTTGTAGGCCTCCTTGCTCGTACACGCTTTTTCAGTTCTGCCCATAAATTTTATATGGGATTGAGGTCAGGGCTTTGTAATGGCCACTCCAATACCTTGACTTTGTTGTCCTTAAGACATTTTGCCACAACTTTGGAAGTATGCTTGGGGTCATTGTCCATTTGGAAGACCCATTTGCGACCAAGCTTTAACTTCCTGACTGATGTCTTGAGATGTTGCTTCAATATATCCACAATTGTCCTTCCTCATGATGCCATCTATTTTGTGAAGTGCACCATTCCCTCCTGCAGCAAAGCACCCCCACAACATGATGCTGCCACCCCCGTGCTTCACGTTGGGATGGTGTCCTTCGGCTTGCAAGCATCCCCCTTTTTCCTCCAAACATAACAATGGTCATTATGGCCAAACAGTTCTATTTTTGTTTCATCAGACCAGAGGACATTTCTCCAAAAAGAACAATCTTTGTCCCCATGTGCAGTTGCAAACCGTAGTCTGGCTTTATGGCAGTTTTGGAGCAGTGGCTTCTTCCTTGCTGAGCGGTCTTTCAGGTTGTGTCGATATAAGACTCGTTTTACTGTGGATATAGATACTTTTGGACCTGTTTCCTCCAGCATCTTCACAAGGTCCTTTGCTGTTGTTCTGGGATTGATTTGCACCAAAGTACGTTCATCTCTAGGAGACAGAACGCGTCTCCTTCCTGAGCGGTATGACAGCTGCGTGGTCCCATGGTGCTTATACTTGCGTACTATTGTTTGTACAGATGAACGTGGTACCTTCAGACGTTTGGAAATTGCTCCCAAGGATGAACCAGACTTGTGGAGGTCTACAATTTTTTTTATGAGGTCTTGGCTGATTTCTTTTGATTTTCCCATGATGTCAAGCAAAGAGGCAGGTAGGCCTTGAAATACATCCACAGGTACACCTCCAATTGGATTTTTCCAAGCTGTTTAAAGGCACAGTCAACTTAACCCACTGGAATTGTGATGCAGATGAAGTGAAATAATATGTCTGTAAATAATTGTTGGGAAAATTACTTACGTCATGCACAAAGTAGATGTCCTAACCGACTTGCCAAAACCGTAGTTTGTTAAAACCTTTTGTCAATAGGTGGGCGCTATTTTCACTTTGTAAAAAACCGTGCCCAAATTAAACTGCCTCGTACTCTATTCTTGCTCGTACAATATGCATATTATTATTACTATTGGATAGAAAACACTCAAGTTTCTAAAACCGTTTGAATTATATCTGTGAGTAAAACAGAACTCATTTTGCAGCAAACTTCCTGTCAGGAAGTGAAAAATCTGAAATCGAGGCTCTGTTCCAGGGCCTTCCTATTCATTGTGTTACCCTAAATATGCAACATTTTCGAGCAAAACATATGTATTGTGTATAAACTATAGATGTTATAGGACTGTCTCTGATGAAGTTGTGTCAAGGTTAGTGAATTAATTTATATCTTTTGCTGTTTTTTTTGCGCATCGCTACCTTTGCGGTGAAATGAATCGCGTTTGTGTGGGGTTGGCTTGTGTGGTAAGCGTGAATGATAATGCTATATTGTGTTTTTGCTGTAAAACACTTAAAAATCTGAAATATTGGCTGGATTCTTTCATTTGCTGTACACCATGTATTTTTCATAAATGTTTTATGATGAGTATTTAGGTATTTCACGTTGCTCTCTGTAATTATTCCGGCTGCTTTGGTGATATTTTTTATGGTAGCTGCAATGTAAAACTATGATTTATACCTGAATATGCACATTTTTCGAACAAAACATAGATTTATTGTATAACATGTTATAGACTGTCATCTGATGAAGTTGTTTCTTGGTTAGTGACTAATTATATCTCTATTTGGTCAGTTTTGCTGATT